>NW_028257401.1:0-209916 GCF_982258835.1 Parasteatoda tepidariorum | reverse complement strand
ACCCCCTAATTGACCTATAATTATTTCCTGTGGCAGGGTACACTATAACCCTGTAATATAATACGTGGTCCAATTTAAAAATTATAGGTCAATATTAAGGTCCGATACCGTGCTGTTAGTTAACATAGAAAAGTGTCTTCGTATTTTCTTGTTTTAATGCACTATTTAAAATATACATAGTGTACCCCCTAATTGACCTATAATTATTTCCTGTTGTAGGGTACACTATTTCCCTGTAATATAATACCTGGTCTAATTGAAATATTATGGTTCCATATTAAGGTCTGATATCGCGCCTTGCGTTAGTTAACCATTGAAAGATGTCTTTGAATTTTTAAAACATTTTAGAACGCTTATTTCTTCATTTTAAGCTTCTCAGAACACTCTATTTCGCATAGGCATACATAGTAAAATTTAGGGTCACGCTGTGTACACCCTAAATGACCTATAATTATTTCCTGTGGTAGGGTACACTATTACCCTGTAATATAATAGGTGGTCCTATTTAAAAATTATAGGTCAATATTAAGGTCCGATACCGTGCCGTTAGTTAACATAGAAAAATGTCTTTGAATTTTTAAAGCATTTTAGAACGCTTATTTCCTCATCTTAAGCTTCTCAGAACACTTTATTTCGCATAGGCATACATAGTAAACTTTAGGGTCACTCTGTGTACCCCCTAATTGACCTATAATTATTTCCTGTGGTAGGGTACACTATTACCATGTAATATAATACGTGGTCCAATTTAAAAATTATAGGTCAATATTAAGGTCCGATACCGTGCCGTTAATTAACATAGAAAAGTGTCTTCGTATTTCCTTGTTTTAATGCACTATTTAAAATATACATAGTGAACCCCCTAATTGACCTATAATTATTTCCTGTTGTAGGGTACACTATTTCCCTGTAATATAATACCTGGTCTAATTGAAATATTATGGTTCCATATTAAGGTCTGATATCGCGCCTTGCGTTAGTTAACCATTGAAAGATGTCTTTGAATTTTTAAAACATTTTAGAACGCTTATTTCTTCATTTTAAGCTTCTCAGAACACTCTATTTCGCATAGGCATACATAGTAAAATTTAGGGTCACGCTGTGTACACCCTAAATGACCTATAATTATTTCCTGTGGTAGGGTACACTATTACCCTGTAATATAATAGGTGGTCCTATTTAAAAATTATAGGTCAATATTAAGGTCCGATACCGTGCCGTTAGTTAACATAGAAAAATGTCTTTGAATTTTTAAAGCATTTTAGAACGCTTATTTCCTCATCTTAAGCTTCTCAGAACACTTTATTTCGCATAGGCATACATAGTAAACTTTAGGGTCACTCTGTGTACCCCCTAATTGACCTATAATTATTTCCTGTGGTAGGGTACACTATTACCATGTAATATAATACGTGGTCCAATTTAAAAATTATAGGTCAATATTAAGGTCCGATACCGTGCCGTTAATTAACATAGAAAAGTGTCTTCGTATTTCCTTGTTTTAATGCACTATTTAAAATATACATAGTGAACCCCCTAATTGACCTATAATTATTTACTGTGGTAGGGTGCACTATTACCCTGTAATATAATACCTGGTCCAATTCAAATATTATGGGTCAATATTAAGGTCTGATATTGCGCCTTGCGTTAGTTAACCATTGAAAGAAGTCTTTGAATTTTTAAATCATTTTAGAACGCTAATTTCTTCATTTTAAGGTTCTCAGAACACTCTATTTCGCATAGGCATACATAGTAAACTTTAGGGTCACACTGTGTACCCTCTAATTGACCTATAATTATTTCCTGTGGTAGGGTACAATATTACCCTATAATATAATACGTGATCCAATTTAAAAATTATAGGTCAATATTAAGGTCCGATACCGTGCCGTTAGTTAACATAGAAAAGTGTCTTCGTATTTCCTTGTTTTAATGCACTATTTAAAATATACATAGTGTACCCCCTAATTGACCTATAATTATTTCCTGTGGTAGGGTACACTATTACCCTGTAATATAATACCTGGTCCAATTTAAATATTATGGGTCAATATTAAGGTCTGATATTGCGCCTTGCGCTAGTTAACCATTGAAAGATGTCTTTGAATTTTTAAAGCATTTTAGAACGCTTATTTCTTCATTTTAAGCTTCTCAGAACACTCTATTTCGCATAAGCATACATAGTAAACTTTAGGGTCACGCTGTGTACCCCCTAATTGACCTATAATTATTTCCTGTGGTAGGATACACTATATTCCTGTAACATAATACGTGGTCCAATTTAAAAATTATAGGTCAATATTAAGGTCCGATACCGTGCCGTTAGTTAACATAGAAAAGTGTCTTCGTATTTCCTTGTTTTAATGCACTATTTAAAATATACATAGTGTACCCCCTAATTGACCTATAATTATTTCCTGTGGTAGGGTACACTATTACCCTGTAATATAATACCTGGTCCAATTTAAATATTATGGGTCAATCTTAAGGTCTGATATTGCGCCTTGCGTTAGTTAACCATTGAAAGATGTCTTTGAATTTTTAAAGTATTTTAGAACGCTCATTTCTTCATATTAAGCATCTCAGAACACTCTATTTCGCATAGGCATACATAGTAAAATTTAGGGTCACGCTGTGAACCCCCTAAATGACCTATAATTATATCCTGTGGTAGGGTACACTACTACCCTGCAATATAATACGTGGTCCAATTTAAAAATTATAGGTCAATATTAAGGTCCGATACCGTGCCGTTAGTTAACATAGAAAAGTGTCTTCGTATTTTCTTGTTTTAATGCACTATTTAAAATATACATAGTGTACCCCCTAATTGACCTATAATTATTTCCTGTTGTAGGGTACACTATTTCCCTGTAATATAATACCTGGTCTAATTGAAATATTATGGTTCCATATTAAGGTCTGATATCGCGCCTTGCGTTAGTTAACCATTGAAAGATGTCTTTGAATTTTTAAAGTATTTTAGAACGCTTATTTCTTCATTTTAAGCATCTCAGAACACTCTATTTCGCATAGGCATACATAGTAAAATTTAGGGTCACGCTGTGTACCCCCTAAATAACCTATAATTATTTCCTGTGGTAGGGTACACTATTACCCTGTAATATAATACGTGGTCCAATTTAAAAATTATAGGTCAATATTAAGGTCCGATACCGTGCCGTTAGTTAACATAGAAAAATGTCTTTGAATTTTTAAAGCATTTTAGAACGCTTATTTCCTCATATTAAGCTCCTCAGAACACTTTATTTCGCATAGGCATACATAGTAAACTTTAGGGTCACTCTGTGTACCCCCTAATTGACCTATAATTATTTCCTGTGGCAGGGTACACTATAACCCTGTAATATAATACGTGGTCCAATTTAAAAATTATAGGTCAATATTAAGGTCCGATACCGTGCCGTTAGTTAACACAGAAAAGTGTCTTCGTATTTTCTTGTTTTAATGCACTATTTAAAATATACATAGTGTACCCCCTAATTGACCTATAATTATTTCCTGTGGTAGGGTACACTATTACCCTGTAATATAATACCTGGTCCAATTTAAATATTATGGGTCAATATTAAGGTCTGATATTGCGCCTTGCGCTAGTTAACCATTGAAAGATGTCTTTGAATTTTTAAAGCATTTTAGAACGCTTATTTCTTCATTTTAAGCTTCTCAGAACACTCTATTTCGCATAAGCATACATAGTAAACTTTAGGGTCACGCTGTGTACCCCCTAATTGACCTATAATTATTTCCTGTGGTAGGATACACTATATTCCTGTAACATAATACGTGGTCCAATTTAAAAATTATAGGTCAATATTAAGGTCCGATACCGTGCCGTTAGTTAACATAGAAAAGTGTCTTCGTATTTCCTTGTTTTAATGCACTATTTAAAATATACGTAGTGTACCCCCTAATTGACCTATAATTATTTCCTGTGGTAGGGTACACTATTACCCTGTAATATAATACCTGGTCCAATTTAAATATTATGGGTCAATATTAAGGTCTGATATTGCGCCTTGCGTTAGTTAACCATTGAAAGATGTCTTTGAATTTTTAAAGTATTTTAGAACGCTCATTTCTTCATATTAAGCATCTCAGAACACTCTATTTCGCATAGGCATACATAGTAAAATTTAGGGTCACGCTGTGAACCCCCTAAATGACCTATAATTATATCCTGTGGTAGGGTACACTACTACCCTGTAATATAATACGTGGTCCAATTTAAAAATTATAGGTCAATATTAAGGTCCGATACCGTGCCGTTAGTTAACATAGAAAAGTGTCTTCGTATTTTCTTGTTTTAATGCACTATTTAAAATATACATAGTGTACCCCCTAATTGACCTATAATTATTTCCTGTTGTAGGGTACACTATTTCCCTGTAATATAATACCTGGTCTAATTGAAATATTATGGTTCCATATTAAGGTCTGATATCGCGCCTTGCGTTAGTTAACCATTGAAAGATGTCTTTGAATTTTTAAAGTATTTTAGAACGCTTATTTCTTCATTTTAAGCATCTCAGAACACTCTATTTCGCATAGGCATACATAGTAAAATTTAGGGTCACGCTGTGTACCCCCTAAATAACCTATAATTATTTCCTGTGGTAGGGTACACTATTACCCTGTAATATAATACGTGGTCCAATTTAAAAATTATAGGTCAATATTAAGGTCCGATACCGTGCCGTTAGTTAACATAGAAAAATGTCTTTGAATTTTTAAAGCATTTTAGAACGCTTATTTCCTCATATTAAGCTCCTCAGAACACTTTATTTCGCATAGGCATACATAGTAAACTTTAGGGTCACTCTGTGTACCCCCTAATTGACCTATAATTATTTCCTGTGGCAGGGTACACTATAACCCTGTAATATAATACGTGGTCCAATTTAAAAATTATAGGTCAATATTAAGGTCCGATACCGTGCCGTTAGTTAACACAGAAAAGTGTCTTCGTATTTTCTTGTTTTAATGCACTATTTAAAATATACATAATGTACCCCCTAATTGACCTATAATTATTTCCTGTTGTAGGGTACACTATTTCCCTGTAATATAATACCTGGTCTAATTGAAATATTATGGTTCCATATTAAGGTCTGATATCGCGCCTTGCGTTAGTTAACCATTGAAAGATGTCTTTGAATTTTTAAAACATTTTAGAACGCTTATTTCTTCATTTTAAGCTTCTCAGAACACTCTATTTCGCATAGGCATACATAGTAGACTTTAGGGTCACGCTGTGTACCACCTAATTGACCTATATATATTTCCTGTGGTAAGGTACACTATTACCCTGTAATATAATACGTGGTACAATTTAAAAATTATAGGTCAATATTAAGGTCCGATACCGTGCCGTTAGTTAAAATAGAAAAGTGTCTTCGTATTTCCTTGTTTTAATGCACTATTTAAAATATACATAGTGTACCCCCTAAATGACCTATAATTATTTCCTGTGGTAGGGTACACTATTACCCTGTAATATAATACCTGGTCCAATTTAAATATTATGGGTCAATATTAAGGTCTGATATTGCGCCTAGCGTTAGTTAAACATTGAAAGATGTCTTTGAATTTTTAAAGCATTTTAGAACGCTTATTTCTTCATTTTAAGCTTCTCAGAACACTCTATTTCGCAGAGGCATACATAGAGAACTTTAGGGTCACGCTGTGTACTCCCTAATTGACCTATAATTATTTCTTGTGGTAGGGTACACTATTACCCTATAATATAATACGTGGTCCAATTTAAAAATTATAGGTCAATATTAAGGTCCGATACCGGGCCGTTAGTTAACATAGAAAAGTGTCTTTGAATTTTTAAAGCATTTTAGAACGCTTATTTCTTCATTTTAAGCTTCTCAGAACACTTTATTTCGCATAGGCATACATAGTAAACTTTAGGGTCACTCTGTGTACCCCCTAATTGACCTATAATTATTTCCTGTGGTAGGGTACACTATTACCATGTAATATAATACGTGGTCCAATTTAAAAATTATAGGTCAATATTAAGGTCCGATACCGTGCCGTTAGTTAACATAGAAAAGTGTCTTCGTATTTCCTTGTTTTAATGCACTATTTAAAATATACATAGTGTACCCCCTAATTGACCTATAATTATTTACTGTGGTAGGGTGCACTATTACCCTGTAATATAATACCTGGTCCAATTCAAATATTATGGGTCAATATTAAGGTCTGATATTGCGCCTTGCGTTAGTTAACCATTGAAAGAAGTCTTTGAATTTTTAAAGCATTTTAGAACGCTAATTTCTTCATTTTAAGGTTCTCAGAACACTCTATTTCGCATAGGCATACATAGTAAACTTTAGGGTCACGCTGTGTACCCTCTAATTGACCTATAATTATTTCCTGTGGTAGGGTACAATATTACCCTATAATATAATACGTGGTCCAATTTAAAAATTATAGGTCAATATTAAGGTCCGACACCGTGCCGTTAGTTAACATAGAAAAGTGTCTTCGTATTTCCTTGTTTTAATGCACTATTTAAAATATACATAGTGTACCCCCTAATTGACCTATAATTATTTCCTGTGGTAGGGTACACTATTACCCTGTAATATAATACCTGGTCCAATTTAAATATTATGGGTCAATATTAAGGTCTGATATTGCGCCTTGCGTTAGTTAACCATTGAAAGATGTCTTTGAATTTTTAAAGTATTTTAGAACGCTTATTTCTTCATTTTAAGCATCTCAGAACACTCTATTTCGCATAGGCATACATAGTAAAATTTAGGGTCACGCTGTGAACCCCCTAAATGACCTATAATTATATCCTGTGGTAGGGTACACTATTACCCTGTAATATAATACGTGGTCCAATTTAAAAATTATAGGTCAATATTAAGGTCCGATACCGTGCCGTTAGTTAACATAGAAAAATGTCTTTGAATTTTTAAAGCATTTTAGAACGCTTATTTCCTCATATTAAGCTTCTCAGAACACTTTATTTCGCATAGGCATACATAGTAAACTTTAGGGTCACTCTGTGTACCCCCTAATTGACCTATAATTATTTCCTGTGGCAGGGTACACTATAACCCTGTAATATAATACGTGGTCCAATTTAAAAATTATAGGTCAATATTAAGGTCCGATACCGTGCCGTTAGTTAACATAGAAAAGTGTCTTCGTATTTTCTTGTTTTAATGCACTATTTAAAATATACATAGTGTACCCCCTAATTGACCTATAATTATTTCCTGTTGTAGGGTACACTATTTCCCTGTAATATAATACCTGGTCTAATTGAAATATTATGGTTCCATATTAAGGTCTGATATCGCGCCTTGCGTTAGTTAACCATTGAAAGATGTCTTTGAATTTTTAAAACATTTTAGAACGCTTATTTCTTCATTTTAAGCTTCTCAGAACACTCTATTTCGCATAGGCATACATAATAAAATTTAGGGTCACGCTGTGTACCCCCTAAATGACCTATAATTATTTCCTGTGGTAGGGTACACTATTACCCTGTAATATAATAGGTGGTCCTATTTAAAAATTATAGGTCAATATTAAGGTCCGATACCGTGCCGTTAGTTAACATAGAAAAATGTCTTTGAATTTTTAAAGCATTTTAGAACGCTTATTTCCTCATCTTAAGCTTCTCAGAACACTTTATTTCGCATAGGCATACATAGTAAACTTTAGGGTCACTCTGTGTACCCCCTAATTGACCTATAATTATTTCCTGTGGTAGGGTACACTATTACCATGTAATATAATACGTGGTCCAATTTAAAAATTATAGGTCAATATTAAGGTCCGATACCGTGCCGTTAGTTAACATAGAAAAGTGTCTTCGTATTTCCTTGTTTTAATGCACTATTTAAAATATACATAGTGAACCCCCTAATTGACCTATAATTATTTACTGTGGTAGGGTGCACTATTACCCTGTAATATAATACCTGGTCCAATTCAAATATTATGGGTCAATATTAAGGTCTGATATTGCGCCTTGCGTTAGTTAACCATTGAAAGAAGTCTTTGAATTTTTAAATCATTTTAGAACGCTACTTTCTTCATTTTAAGGTTCTCAGAACACTCTATTTCGCATAGGCATACATAGTAAACTTTAGGGTCACACTGTGTACCCTCTAATTGACCTATAATTATTTCCTGTGGTAGGGTACAATATTACCCTATAATATAATACGTGATCCAATTTAAAAATTATAGGTCAATATTAAGGTCCGATACCGTGCCGTTAGTTAACATAGAAAAGTGTCTTCGTATTTCCTTGTTTTAATGCACTATTTAAAATATACATAGTGTACCCCCTAATTGACCTATAATTATTTCCTGTGGTAGGGTACACTATTACCCTGTAATATAATACCTGGTCCAATTTAAATATTATGGGTCAATATTAAGGTCTGATATTGCGCCTTGCGCTAGTTAACCATTGAAAGATGTCTTTGAATTTTTAAAGCATTTTAGAACGCTTATTTCTTCATTTTAAGCTTCTCAGAACACTCTATTTCGCATAAGCATACATAGTAAACTTTAGGGTCACGCTGTGTACCCCCTAATTGACCTATAATTATTTCCTGTGGTAGGATACACTATATTCCTGTAACATAATACGTGGTCCAATTTAAAAATTATAGGTCAATATTAAGGTCCGATACCGTGCCGTTAGTTAACATAGAAAAGTGTCTTCGTATTTCCTTGTTTTAATGCACTATTTAAAATATACATAGTGTACCCCCTAATTGACCTATAATTATTTCCTGTGGTAGGGTACACTATTACCCTGTAATATAATACCTGGTCCAATTTAAATATTATGGGTCAATATTAAGGTCTGATATTGCGCCTTGCGTTAGTTAACCATTGAAAGATGTCTTTGAATTTTTAAAGTATTTTAGAACGCTCATTTCTTCATATTAAGCATCTCAGAACACTCTATTTCGCATAGGCATACATAGTAAAATTTAGGGTCACGCTGTGAACCCCCTAAATGACCTATAATTATATCCTGTGGTAGGGTACACTACTACCCTGTAATATAATACGTGGTCCAATTTAAAAATTATAGGTCAATATTAAGGTCCGATACCGTGCCGTTAGTTAACATAGAAAAGTGTCTTCGTATTTTCTTGTTTTAATGCACTATTTAAAATATACATAGTGTACCCCCTAATTGACCTATAATTATTTCCTGTTGTAGGGTACACTATTTCCCTGTAATATAATACCTGGTCTAATTGAAATATTATGGTTCCATATTAAGGTCTGATATCGCGCCTTGCGTTAGTTAACCATTGAAAGATGTCTTTGAATTTTTAAAGTATTTTAGAACGCTTATTTCTTCATTTTAAGCATCTCAGAACACTCTATTTCGCATAGGCATACATAGTAAAATTTAGGGTCACGCTGTGTACCCCCTAAATAACCTATAATTATTTCCTGTGGTAGGGTACACTATTACCCTGTAATATAATACGTGGTCCAATTTAAAAATTATAGGTCAATATTAAGGTCCGATACCGTGCCGTTAGTTAACATAGAAAAATGTCTTTGAATTTTTAAAGCATTTTAGAACGCTTATTTCCTCATATTAAGCTCCTCAGAACACTTTATTTCGCATAGGCATACATAGTAAACTTTAGGGTCACTCTGTGTACCCCCTAATTGACCTATAATTATTTCCTGTGGCAGGGTACACTATAACCCTGTAATATAATACGTGGTCCAATTTAAAAATTATAGGTCAATATTAAGGTCCGATACCGTGCCGTTAGTTAACACAGAAAAGTGTCTTCGTATTTTCTTGTTTTAATGCACTATTTAAAATATACATAATGTACCCCCTAATTGACCTATAATTATTTCCTGTTGTAGGGTACACTATTTCCCTGTAATATAATACCTGGTCTAATTGAAATATTATGGTTCCATATTAAGGTCTGATATCGCGCCTTGCGTTAGTTAACCATTGAAAGATGTCTTTGAATTTTTAAAACATTTTAGAACGCTTATTTCTTCATTTTAAGCTTCTCAGAACACTCTATTTCGCATAGGCATACATAGTAGACTTTAGGGTCACGCTGTGTACCACCTAATTGACCTATATATATTTCCTGTGGTAAGGTACACTATTACCCTGTAATATAATACGTGGTACAATTTAAAAATTATAGGTCAATATTAAGGTCCGATACCGTGCCGTTAGTTAAAATAGAAAAGTGTCTTCGTATTTCCTTGTTTTAATGCACTATTTAAAATATACATAGTGTACCCCCTAAATGACCTATAATTATTTCCTGTGGTAGGGTACACTATTACCCTGTAATATAATACCTGGTCCAATTTAAATATTATGGGTCAATATTAAGGTCTGATATTGCGCCTAGCGTTAGTTAAACATTGAAAGATGTCTTTGAATTTTTAAAGCATTTTAGAACGCTTATTTCTTCATTTTAAGCTTCTCAGAACACTCTATTTCGCAGAGGCATACATAGAGAACTTTAGGGTCACGCTGTGTACTCCCTAATTGACCTATAATTATTTCTTGTGGTAGGGTACACTATTACCCTATAATATAATACGTGGTCCAATTTAAAAATTATAGGTCAATATTAAGGTCCGATACCGGGCCGTTAGTTAACATAGAAAAGTGTCTTTGAATTTTTAAAGCATTTTAGAACGCTTATTTCTTCATTTTAAGCTTCTCAGAACACTTTATTTCGCATAGGCATACATAGTAAACTTTAGGGTCACACTGTGTGCCCCCTAATTGACCTATAATTATTTTCTGTGGAAGGGTACACTATTACCATGTAATATAATACGTGGTCCAATTTAAAAATTATAGGTCAATATTAAGGTCCGATACCGTGCCGTTAGTTAACATAGAAAAGTGTCTTCGTATTTCCTTGTTTTAATGCACTATTTAAAATATACATAGTGAACCCCCTAATTGACCTATAATTATTTACTGTGGTAGGGTGCACTATTACCCTGTAATATAATACCTGGTCCAATTCAAATATTATGGGTCAATATTAAGGTCTGATATTGCGCCTTGCGTTAGTTAACCATTGAAAGAAGTCTTTGAATTTTTAAATCATTTTAGAACGCTAATTTCTTCATTTTAAGGTTCTCAGAACACTCTATTTCGCATAGGCATACATAGTAAACTTTAGGGTCACACTGTGTACCCTCTAATTGACCTATAATTATTTCCTGTGGTAGGGTACAATATTACCCTATAATATAATACGTGATCCAATTTAAAAATTATAGGTCAATATTAAGGTCCGATACCGTGCCGTTAGTTAACATAGAAAAGTGTCTTCGTATTTCCTTGTTTTAATGCACTATTTAAAATATACATAGTGTACCCCCTAATTGACCTATAATTATTTCCTGTGGTAGGGTACACTATTACCCTGTAATATAATACCTGGTCCAATTTAAATATTATGGGTCAATATTAAGGTCTGATATTGCGCCTTGCGCTAGTTAACCATTGAAAGATGTCTTTGAATTTTTAAAGCATTTTAGAACGCTTATTTCTTCATTTTAAGCTTCTCAGAACACTCTATTTCGCATAAGCATACATAGTAAACTTTAGGGTCACGCTGTGTACCCCCTAATTGACCTATAATTATTTCCTGTGGTAGGATACACTATATTCCTGTAACATAATACGTGGTCCAATTTAAAAATTATAGGTCAATATTAAGGTCCGATACCGTGCCGTTAGTTAACATAGAAAAGTGTCTTCGTATTTCCTTGTTTTAATGCACTATTTAAAATATACATAGTGTACCCCCTAATTGACCTATAATTATTTCCTCTGGTAGGGTACACTATTACCCTGTAATATAATACCTGGTCCAATTTAAATATTATGGGTCAATATTAAGGTCTGATATTGCGCCTTGCGTTAGTTAACCATTGAAAGATGTCTTTGAATTTTTAAAGTATTTTAGAACGCTCATTTCTTCATATTAAGCATCTCAGAACACTCTATTTCGCATAGGCATACATAGTAAAATTTAGGGTCACGCTGTGAACCCCCTAAATGACCTATAATTATATCCTGTGGTAGGGTACACTACTACCCTGTAATATAATACGTGGTCCAATTTAAAAATTATAGGTCAATATTAAGGTCCGATACCGTGCCGTTAGTTAACATAGAAAAGTGTCTTCGTATTTTCTTGTTTTAATGCACTATTTAAAATATACATAGTGTACCCCCTAATTGACCTATAATTATTTCCTGTTGTAGGGTACACTATTTCCCTGTAATATAATACCTGGTCTAATTGAAATATTATGGTTCCATATTAAGGTCTGATATCGCGCCTTGCGTTAGTTAACCATTGAAAGATGTCTTTGAATTTTTAAAGTATTTTAGAACACTTATTTCTTCATTTTAAGCATCTCAGAACACTCTATTTCGCATAGGCATACATAGTAAAATTTAGGGTCACGCTGTGTACCCCCTAAATAACCTATAATTATTTCCTGTGGTAGGGTACACTATTACCCTGTAATATAATACGTGGTCCAATTTAAAAATTATAGGTCAATATTAAGGTCCGATACCGTGCCGTTAGTTAACATAGAAAAATGTCTTTGAATTTTTAAAGCATTTTAGAACGCTTATTTCCTCATATTAAGCTCCTCAGAACACTTTATTTCGCATAGGCATACATAGTAAACTTTAGGGTCACTCTGTGTACCCCCTAATTGACCTATAATTATTTCCTGTGGCAGGGTACACTATAACCCTGTAATATAATACGTGGTCCAATTTAAAAATTATAGGTCAATATTAAGGTCCGATACCGTGCCGTTAGTTAACACAGAAAAGTGTCTTCGTATTTTCTTGTTTTAATGCACTATTTAAAATATACATAATGTACCCCCTAATTGACCTATAATTATTTCCTGTTGTAGGGTACACTATTTCCCTGTAATATAATACCTGGTCTAATTGAAATATTATGGTTCCATATTAAGGTCTGATATCGCGCCTTGCGTTAGTTAACCATTGAAAGATGTCTTTGAATTTTTAAAACATTTTAGAACGCTTATTTCTTCATTTTAAGCTTCTCAGAACACTCTATTTCGCATAGGCATACATAGTAGACTTTAGGGTCACGCTGTGTACCACCTAATTGACCTATATATATTTCCTGTGGTAGGGTACACTATTACCCTATAATATAATACGTGGTCCAATTTAAAAATTATAGGTCAATATTAAGGTCCGATACCGGGCCGTTAGTTAACATAGAAAAGTGTCTTTGAATTTTTAAAGCATTTTAGAACGCTTATTTCTTCATTTTAAGCTTCTCAGAACACTTTATTTCGCATAGGCATACATAGTAAACTTTAGGGTCACACTGTGTACCCCCTAATTGACCTATAATTATTTTCTGTGGAAGGGTACACTATTACCATGTAATATAATACGTGGTCCAATTTAAAAATTATAGGTCAATATTAAGGTCCGATACCGTGCCGTTAGTTAACATAGAAAAGTGTCTTCGTATTTCCTTGTTTTAATGCACTATTTAAAATATACATAGTGTACCCCCTAATTGACCTATAATTATTTACTGTGGTAGGGTGCACTATTACCCTGTAATATAATACCTGGTCCAATTCAAATATTATGGGTCAATATTAAGGTCTGATATTGCGCCTTGCGTTAGTTAACCATTGAAAGAAGTCTTTGAATTTTTAAAGCATTTTAGAACGCTAATTTTTTCATTTTAAGGTTCTCAGAACACTCTATTTCGCATAGGCATACATAGTAAACTTTAGGGTCACGCTGTGTACCCTCTAATTGACCTATAATTATTTCCTGTGGTAGGGTACAATATTACCCTATAATATAATACGTGGTCCAATTTAAAAATTATAGGTCAATATTAAGGTCCGACACCGTGCCGTTAGTTAACATAGAAAAGTGTCTTCGTATTTCCTTGTTTTAATGCACTATTTAAAATATACATAGTGTACCCCCTAATTGACCTATAATTATTTCCTGTGGTAGGGTACACTATTACCATGTAATATAATACCTGGTCCAATTTAAATATTATGGGTCAATATTAAGGTCTGATATTGCGCCTTGCGTTAGTTAACCATTGAAAGATGTCTTTGAATTTTTAAAGTATTTTAGAACGCTTATTTCTTCATTTTAAGCATCTCAGAACACTCTATTTCGCATAGGCATACATAGTAAAATTTAGGGTCACGCTGTGAACCCCCTAAATGACCTATAATTATATCCTGTGGTAGGGTACACTATTACCCTGTAATATAATACGTGGTCCAATTTAAAAATTATAGGTCAATATTAAGGTCCGATACCGTGCCGTTAGTTAACATAGAAAAGTGTCTTCGTATTTTCTTGTTTTAATGCACTATTTAAAATATACATAGTGTACCCCCTAATTGACCTATAATTATTTCCTGTTGTAGGGTACACTATTTCCCTGTATTATAATACCTGGTCTAATTGAAATATTATGGTTCCATATTAAGGTCTGATATCGCGCCTTGCGTTAGTTAACCATTGAAAGATGTCTTTGAATTTTTAAAGCATTTTAGAACGCTTATTTCTTCATTTTAAGCTTCTCAGAACACTCTATTTCGCATAGGCATACATAGTAAAATTTAGGGTCACGCTGTGTACCCCCTAAATGACCTATAATTATTTCCTGTGGTAGGGTACACTATTACCCTGTAATATAATAGGTGGTCCAATTTAAAAATTATAGGTCAATATTAAGGTCCGATACCGTGCCGTTAGTTAACATAGAAAAATGTCTTTGAATTTTTAAAGCATTTTAGAACGCTTATTTCCTCATCTTAAGCTTCTCAGAACACTTTATTTCGCATAGGCATACATAGTAAACTTTAGGGTCACTCTGTGTACCCCCTAATTGACCTATAATTATTTCCTGTGGTAGGGTACACTATAACCCTGTAATATAATAAGTGGTCCAATTTAAAAATTATAGGTCAATATTAAGGTCCGATACCGTGCCGTTAGTTAACATAGAAAATTGTCTTCGTATTTTCTTGTTTTAATGCACTATTTAAAATATACATAGTGTACCCCCTAATTGACCTATAATTATTTCCTGTTGTAGGGTACACTATTTCCCTGTAATATAATACCTGGTCTAATTGAAATATTATGGTTCCATATTAAGGTCTGATATCGCGCCTTGCGTTAGTTAACCATTGAAAAATGTCTTTGAATTTTTAAAGCATTTTAGAACGCTTATTTCTTCATTTTAAGCTTCTCAGAACACTCTATTTCGCAGAGGCATACATAGAGAACTTTAGGGTCACGCTGTGTACTCCCTAATTGACCTATAATTATTTCTTGTGGTAGGGTACACTATTACCCTATAATATAATACGTGTTCCAATTTAAAAATTATAGGTCAATATTAAGGTCCGATACCGGGCCGTTAGTTAACATAGAAAAGTGTCTTCGTATTTCCTTGTTTTAATACACTATTTAAAATATACATAGTGTACCCCCTAATTGACCTATAATTATTTCCTGTGGCAGGGTACACTATTACCCTGTAATATAATACCTGGTCCAATTTAAATATTATGGGTCAATATTAAGGTCTGATATTGCGCCTAGCGTTAGTTAACCATTGAAAAATGTCTTTGAATTTTTAAAGCATTTTAGAACGCTTATTTCTTCATTTTAAGCTTCTCAGAACACTCTATTTCGCATAGGCATACATAGTAAACTTTAGGGTCACACTGTGTACCCCCTAATTGACCTATAATTATTTCCTGTGGTAGGGTACACTATTATCATGTAATATAATACGTGATCCAATTTAAAAATTATAGGTCAATATTAAGGTCCGATACCGGGCCGTTAGTTAACATAGAAAAGTGTCTTCGTATTTCCTTGTTTTAATGCACTATTTAAAATATACATAGTGTACCCCCTAATTGACCTATAATTATTTCCTGTGGTAGGGTTCACTATTACCCCGTAATATAATACCTGGTCCAATTCAAATATTATGGGTCAATATTAAGGTCTGATATTGCGCCTTGCGTTAGTTAACCATTGAAAGATGTCTTTGAATTTTTAAAGCATTTTAGAACGCTAATTTCTTCATTTTAAGCTTCTCAGAACACTCTTTTTCGCATAAGCATACATAGTAAAATTTAGGGTCACGCTGTGTACCCCCTAAATGACCTATAATTATTTCCTGTGGTAGGGTACACTATTACCCTGTAATATAATACGTGGTCCAATTTAAAAATTATAGGTCAATATTAAGGTCCGATACCGTGCCGTTAGTTAACATTGAAAAATGTCTTTGAATTTTTAAAGCATTTTAGAACGCTTATTTCCTCATTTTAAGCTTCTCAGAACACTTTATTTCGCATAGGCATACATAGTAAACTTTAGGTTCACGCTGTGAACCCCTAATTGACCTATAATTATTTCCTGTGGTAGGATACACTATAACCCTGTAATATAATACGTGGTCCAATTTAAAAATTATAGGTCAATATTAAGGTCCGATACCGTGCCGTTAGTTAACATAGAAAAGTGTCTTCGTATTTCCTTGTTTTAATGCACTATTTAAAATATACATAGTGTACCCCCTAATTGACCTATAATTATTTCCTGTGGTAGGGTACACTATTACCCTGTAATATAATACCTGGTCCAATTTAAATATTATGGGTCAATATTAAGGTCTGATATTGCGCCTTGCGTTAGTTAACCATTGAAAGATGTCTTTGAATTTTTAAAGTATTTTAGAACGCTTATTTCTTCATTTTAAGCATCTCAGAACACTCTATTTCGCATAGGCATACATAGTAAAATTTAGGGTCACGCTGTGAACCCCCTAAATGACCTATAATTATATCCTGTGGTAGGGTACACTATTACCCTGTAATATAATACGTGGTCCAATTTAAAAATTATAGGTCAATATTAAGGTCCGATACCGTGCCGTTAGTTAACATAGAAAAATGTCTTTGAATTTTTAAAGCATTTTAGAACGCTTATTTCCTCATTTTAAGCTTCTCAGAACACTTTATTTCGCATAGGCATACATAGTAAACTTTAGGGTCACGCTGTGTACCCCCTAATTGACCTATAATTATTTCCTTTGGAAGGGTACACTATTACCCTGTAATATAATACCTGATCCAATTTAAATATTATGGGTCAATATTAAGGTCTGATATTGCGCCTTGCGTTATTTAACCATTGAAAGATGTCTTTGAATTTTTAAAGCATTTTAGAACGCTTATTTCTTCATTTTAAGCTTCTCAGAACACTCTATTTCGCATAGGCATACATAGTAAAATTTAGGGTCACGCTGTGTACCCCCTAAATGACCTATAATTATTTCCTGTGGTAGGGTACGCTATTACCCTGTAATATAATACGTGGTCCAATTTAAAAATTATAGGTCAATATTAAGTTCCGATACCGTGCCGTTAGTTAACATTGAAAAATGTCTTCGTATTTCCTTGTTTTAATGCACTATTTAAAATATACATAATGTACCCCCTAATTGACCTATAATTATTTCCTGTTGTAGGGTACACTATTACCCTGTAATATAATACCTGGTTCAATTTAAATATTATGGTTCCATATTAAGGTCTGATATCGCGCCTTGCGTTAGTTAACCATTGAAAGATGTCTTTGAATTTTTAAAGCATTTTAGAACGCTTATTTCTTCATTTTAAGCTTCTCAGAACACTCTATTTCGCATAGGCATACATAGTAAATTTTAGGGTCATGCTGTGTACCACCTAATTGACCTATAATTATTTCCTGTGGTAAGGTACACTATTACCCTGTAATATAATACGTGGTCCAATTTAAAAATTATAGGTCAAGATTAAGGTCCGATACCGTGCCGTTAGTTAGCATAGAAAAATGTCTTTGAATTTTTAAAGCATTTTAGAACGCTTATTTCCTCATTTTAAGCTTCTCAGAACACTTTATTTCGCATAGGCATACATAGTAAACTTTAGGGTCACGCTGTGTACCCCCTAATTGACCTATAATTATTTCCTGTGGTAGGGTACACTATAACCCTGTAATATAATACGTGGTCCAATTTAAAAATTATAGGTCAATATTTAGGTACCGTGTACCGCGTACCCTGTACCGTGCCGTTAGTTAACATAGAAAAGTGTCTTCGTATTTCCTTGTTTTAATGCACTATTTAAAATATACATAGTGTACCCCCTAAATGACCTATAATTATTTCCTGTGGTAGGGTACACTATTACCCTGTAATATAATACCTGGTCCAATTTAAATATTATGGGTCAATATTAAGGTCTGATATTGCGCCTTGCGCTAGTTAACCATTGAAAGATGTCTTTGAATTTTTAAAGCATTTTAGAACGCTTATTTCTTCATTTTAAGCTTCTCAGAACACTCTATTTCGCATAAGCATACATAGTAAACTTTAGGGTCACGCTGTGTACCCCCTAATTGACCTATAATTATTTCCTGTGGTAGGATACACTATAACCCTGTAATATAATACGTGGTCCAATTTAAAAATTATAGGTTAATATTAAGGTCCGATACCGTGCCGTTAGTTAAAAGTGTCTTCGTATTTCCTTGTTTTAATGCACTATTTAAAATATACATAGTGTACCCCCTAATTGACCTATAATTATTTCCTGTGGTAGGGTACACTATTACCCTGTAATATAATACCTGGTCCAATTTAAATATTATGGGTCAATATTAAGGTCTGATATTGCGCCTTGCGTTAGTTAACCATTGAAAGATGTCTTTGAATTTTTAAAGTATTTTAGAACGCTTATTTCTTCATTTTAAGCATCTCAGAACACTCTATTTCGCATAGGCATACATAGTAAACTTTAGGGTCACTCTGTGTACCCCCTAAATGACCTATAATTATTTCCTCTGGTAGGGTACACTATTACCCTGTAATATAATAGGTGGTCCAATTTAAAAATTATAGGTCAATATTAAGGTCCGATACCGTGCCGTTAGTTAACATAGAAAAATGTCTTTGAATTTTTAAAGCATTTTAGAACGCTTATTTCCTCATCTTAAGCTTCTCAGAACACTTTATTTCGCATAGGCATACATAGTAAACTTTAGGGTCACTCTGTGTACCCCCTAATTGACCTATAATTATTTCCTGTGGTAGGGTACACTATAACCCTGTAATATAATACGTGGTCCAATTTAAAAATTATAGGTCAATATTAAGGTCCGATACCGTGCCGTTAGTTAACATAGAAAATTGTCTTCGTATTTTCTTGTTTTAATGCACTATTTAAAATATACATAGTGTACCCCCTAATTGACCTATAATTATTTCCTGTTGTAGGGTACACTATTTTCCTGTAATATAATACCTGGTCTAATTGAAATATTATGGTTCCATATTAAGGTCTGATATCGCGCCTTGCGTTAGTTAACCATTGAAAAATGTCTTTGAATTTTTAAAGCATTTTAGAACGCTTATTTCTTCATTTTAAGCTTCTCAGAACACTCTATTTCGCATAGGCATACATAGTAGACTTTAGGGTCACGCTGTGTACCACCTAATTGACCTATAATTATTTCCTGTGGTAAGGTACACTATTACCCTGTAATATAATACGTGGTACAATTTAAAAATTATAGGTCGATATTAAGGTCCGATACCGTGCCGTTAGTTAACATAGAAAAGTGTCTTCGTATTTCCTTGTTTTAATGCACTATTTAAAATATACATAATGTACCCCCTAATTGACCTATAATTATTTCCTGTTGTAGGGTACACTATTACCCTGTAATATAATACCTGGTTCAATTTAAATATTATGGTTCCATATTAAGGTCTGATATCGCGCCTTGCGTTAGTTAACCATTGAAAGATGTCTTTGAATTTTTAAAGCATTTTAGAACGCTTATTTCTTCATTTTAAGCTTCTCAGAACACTCTATTTCGCATAGGCATACATAGTAAATTTTAGGGTCATGCTGTGTACCACCTAATTGACCTATAATTATTTCCTGTGGTAAGGTACACTATTACCCTGTAATATAATACGTGGTCCAATTTAAAAATTATAGGTCAATATTAAGGTCCGATACCGTGCCGTTAGTTAGCATAGAAAAATGTCTTTGAATTTTTAAAGCATTTTAGAACGCTTATTTCCTCATTTTAAGCTTCTCAGAACACTTTATTTCGCATAGGCATACATAGTAAACTTTAGGGTCACGCTGTGTACCCCCTAATTGACCTATAATTATTTCCTGTGGTAGGGTACACTATAACCCTGTAATATAATACGTGGTCCAATTTAAAAATTATAGGTCAATATTAAGGTCCGATACCGTGCCGTTAGTTAACATAGAAAAGTGTCTTCGTATTTTCTTGTTTTAATGCACTATTTAAAATATACATAGTGTACCCCCTAATTAACCTATAATTATTTCCTGTTGTAGGGTACACTATTTCCCTGTAATATAATACCTGGTTCAATTTAAATATTATGGTTCCATATTAAGGTCTGATATCGCGCCTTGCGTTAGTTAACCATTGAAAGATGTCTTTGAATTTTTAAAGCATTTTAGAACGCTTATTTCTTCATTTTAAGCTTCTCAGAACACTCTATTTCGCATAGGCATACATAGTAAATTTTAGGGTCATGCTGTGTACCACCTAATTGACCTATAATTATTTCCTGTGGTAAGGTACACTATTACCCTGTAATATAATACGTGGTCCAATTTAAAAATTATAGGTCAATATTAAGGTCCGATACCGTGCCGTTAGTTAGCATAGAAAAATGTCTTTGAATTTTTAAAGCATTTTAGAACGCTTATTTCCTCATTTTAAGCTTCTCAGAACACTTTATTTCGCATAGGCATACATAATAAACTTTAGGGTCACGCTGTGTACCCCCTAATTGACCTATAATTATTTCCTGTGGTAGGGTACACTATAACCCTGTAATATAATACGTGGTCCAATTTAAAAATTATAGGTCAATATTAAGGTCCGATACCGTGCCGTTAGTTAACATAGAAAAGTGTCTTCGTATTTCCTTGTTTTAATGCACTATTTAAAATATACATAGTGTACCCCCTAAATGACCTATAATTATTTCCTGTGGTAGGGTACACTATTACCCTGTAATATAATACGTGGTCCAATTTAAAAATTATAGGTCAATATTAAGGTCCGATACCGTGCCGTTAGTTAGCATAGAAAAATGTCTTTGAATTTTTAAAGCATTTTAGAACGCTTATTTCTTCATTTTAAGCTTCTCAGAACACTCTATTTCGCATAAGCATACATAGTAAACTTTAGGGTCACGCTGTGTACCCCCTAATTGACCTATAATTATTTCCTGTGGTAGGATACACTATAACCCTGTAATATAATACGTGGTCCAATTTAAAAATTATAGGTCAATATTAAGGTCCGATACCGTGCCGTTAGTTAACATAGAAAAGTGTCTTCGTATTTCCTTGTTTTAATGCACTATTTAAAATATACATAGTGTACCCCCTAATTGACCTATAATTATTTCCTGTGGTAGGGTACACTATTACCCTGTAATATAATACCTGGTCCAATTTAAATATTATGGGTCAATATTAAGGTCTGATATTGCGCCTTGCGCTAGTTAACCATTGAAAGATGTCTTTGAATTTTTAAAGCATTTTAGAACGCTTATTTCTTCATTTTAAGCTTCTCAGAACACTCTATTTCGCATAAGCATACATAGTAAACTTTAGGGTCACGCTGTGTACCCCCTAATTGACCTATAATTATTTCCTGTGGTAGGATACACTATAACCCTGTAATATAATACGTGGTCCAATTTAAAAATTATAGGTCAATATTAAGGTCCGATACCGTGCCGTTAGTTAACATAGAAAAGTGTCTTCGTATTTCCTTGTTTTAATGCACTATTTAAAATATACATAGTGTACCCCCTAATTGACCTATAATTATTTCCTGTGGTAGGGTACACTATTACCCTGTAATATAATACCTGGTCCAATTTAAATATTATGGGTCAATATTAAGGTCTGATATTGCGCCTTGCGTTAGTTAACCATTGAAAGATGTCTTTGAATTTTTAAAGTATTTTAGAACGCTTATTTCTTCATTTTAAGCATCTCAGAACACTCTATTTCGCATAGGCATACATAGTAAAGTTTAGGGTCACGCTGTGAACCCCCTAAATGACCTATAATTATATCCTGTGGTAGGGTACACTATTACCCTGTAATATAATACTTGGTCCAATTTAAAAATTATAGGTCAATATTAAGGTCCGATACCGTGCCGTTAGTTAACATAGAAAAGTGTCTTCGTATTTTCTTGTTTTAATGCACTATTTAAAATATACATAGTGTACCCCCTAATTGACCTATAATTATTTCCTGTTGTAGGGTACACTATTTCCCTGTAATATAATACCTGGTCTAATTGAAATATTATGGTTCCATATTAAGGTCTGATATCGCGCCTCGCGTTAGTTAGCCATTGAAAGATGTCTTTGAATTTTTAAAGCATTTTAGAACGCTTATTTCTTCATTTTAAGCTTCTCAGAACACTCTATTTCGCATAGGCATACATAGTAAAATTTAGGGTCACGCTGTGTACCCCCTAAATGACCTATAATTATTTCCTGTGGTAGGGTACACTATTACCCTGTAATATAATAGGTGGTCCAGTTTAAAAATTATAGGTCAATATTAAGGTCCGATACCGTGCCGTTAGTTAACATAGAAAAATGTCTTTGAATTTTTAAAGCATTTTAGAACGCTTATTTCCTCATCTTAAGCTTCTCAGAACACTTTATTTCGCATAGGCATACATAGTAAACTTTAGGGTCACTCTGTGTACCCCCTAATTGACCTATAACTATTTCCTGTGGTAGGGTACACTATAACCCTGTAATATAATACGTGGTCCAATTTAAAAATTATAGGTCAATATTAAGGTCCGATACCGTGCCGTTAGTTAACATAGAAAATTGTCTTCGTATTTTCTTGTTTTAATGCACTATTTAAAATATACATAGTGTACCCCCTAATTGACCTATAATTATTTCCTGTTGTAGGGTACACTATTTCCCTGTAATATAATACCTGGTCTAATTGAAATATTATGGTTCCATATTAAGGTCTGATATCGCGCCTTGCGTTAGTTAACCATTGAAAAATGTCTTTGAATTTTTAAAGCATTTTAGAACGCTTATTTCTTCATTTTAAGCTTCTCAGAACACTCTATTTCGCATAGGCATACATAGTAGACTTTAGGGTCACGCTGTGTACCACCTAATTGACCTATAATTATTTCCTGTGGTAAGGTACACTATTACCCTGTAATATAATACGTGGTACAATTTAAAAATTATAGGTCGATATTAAGGTCCGATACCGTGCCGTTAGTTAACATAGAAAAGTGTCTTCGTATTTCCTTGTTTTAATGCACTATTTAAAATATACATAATGTACCCCCTAATTGACCTATAATTATTTCCTGTTGTAGGGTACACTATTACCCTGTAATATAATACCTGGTTCAATTTAAATATTATGGTTCTATATTAAGGTCTGATATCGCGCCTTGCGTTAGTTAACCATTGAAAGATGTCTTTGTATTTTTAAAGCATTTTAGAACGCTTATTTCTTCATTTTAAGCTTCTCAGAACACTCTATTTCGCTTAGGCATACATAGTAAATTTTAGGGTCATGCTGTGTACCACCTAATTGACCTATAATTATTTCCTGTGGTAAGGTACACTATTACCCTGTAATATAATACGTGGTCCAATTTAAAAAATATAGGTCAATATTAAGGTCCGATACCGTGCCGTTAGTTAACATAGAAAAGTGTCTTCGTATTTTCTTGTTTTAATGCACTATTTAAAATATACATAGTGTACCCCCTAATTGACCTATAATTATTTCCTGTTGTAGGGTACACTATTTCCCTGTATAATAATACCTGGTTCAATTTAAATATTATGGTTCAATATTAAGGTCTGATATCGCGCCTTGCGTTAGTTAACCATTGAAAGATGTCTTTGAATTTTTAAAGCATTTTAGAACGCTTATTTCTTCATTTTAAGCTTCTCAGAACACTCTATTTCGCATAGGCATACATAGTAAAATTTAGGGTCATGCTGTGTACCACCTAATTGACCTATAATTATTTCCTGTGATAAGGTACACTATTACCCTGTAATATAATACGTGGTCCAATTTAAAAATTATAGGTCAATATTAAGGTCCGATACCGTGCCGTTAGTTAGCATAGAAAAATGTCTTTGAATTTTTAAAGCATTTTAGAACGCTTATTTCCTCATTTTAAGCTTCTCAGAACACTTTATTTCGCATAGGCATACATAGTAAACTTTAGGGTCACGCTGTGTACCCCCTAATTGACCTATAATTATTTCCTGTGGTAGGGTACACTATAACCCTGTAATATAATACGTGGTCCAATTTAAAAATTATAGGTCAATATTAAGGTCCGATACCGTGCCGTTAGTTAACATAGAAAAGTGTCTTCGTATTTCCTTGTTTTAATGCACTATTTAAAATATACATAGTGTAACCCCTAAATGACCTATAATTATTTCCTGTGGTAGGGTACACTATTACCCTGTAATATAATACCTGGTCCAATTTAAATATTATGGGTCAATATTAAGGTCTGATATTGCGCCTTGCGCTAGTTAACCATTGAAAGATGTCTTTGAATTTTTAAAGCATTTTAGAACGCTTATTTCTTCATTTTAAGCTTCTCAGAACACTCTATTTCGCATAAGCATACATAGTAAACTTTAGGGTCACGCTGTGTACCCCCTAATTGACCTATAATTATTTCCTGTGGTAGGATACACTATAACCCTGTAATATAATACGTGGTCCAATTTAAAAATTATAGGTCAATATTAAGGTCCGATACCGTGCCGTTAGTTAACATAGAAAAGTGTCTTCGTATTTCCTTGTTTTAATGCACTATTTAAAATATACATAGTGTACCCCCTAATTGACCTATAATTATTTCCTGTGGTAGGGTACACTATTACCCTGTAATATAATACCTGGTCCAATTTAAATATTATGGGTCAATATTAAGGTCTGATATTGCGCCTTGCGTTAGTTAACCATTGAAAGATGTCTTTGAATTTTTAAAGTATTTTAGAACGCTTATTTCTTCATTTTAAGCATCTCAGAACACTCTATTTCGCATAGGCATACATAGTAAAATTTAGGGTCACGCTGTGAACCCCCTAAATGACCTATAATTATATCCTGTGGTAGGGTACACTATTACCCTGTAATATAATACGTGGTCCAATTTAAAAATTATAGGTCAATATTAAGGTCCGATACCGTGCCGTTAGTTAACATAGAAAAGTGTCTTCGTATTTTCTTGTTTTAATGCACTATTTAAAATATACATAGTGTACCCCCTAATTGACCTATAATTATTTCCTGTTGTAGGGTACACTATTTCCCTGTAATATAATACCTGGTCTAATTGGAATATTATGGTTCCATATTAAGGTCTGATATCGCGCCTTGCGTTAGTTAACCATTGAAAGATGTCTTTGAATTTTTAAAGCATTTTAGAACGCTTATTTCTTCATTTTAAGCTTCTCAGAACACTCTATTTCGCATAGGCATACATAGTAAAATTTAGGGTCACGCTGTGTACCCCCTAAATGACCTATAATTATTTCCTGTGGTAGGGTACACTATTACCCTGTAATATAATAGGTGGTCCAATTTAAAAATTATAGGTCAATATTAAGGTCCGATACCGTGCCGTTAGTTAACATAGAAAAATGTCTTTGAATTTTTAAAGCATTTTAGAACGCTTATTTCCTCATCTTAAGCTTCTCAGAACACTTTATTTCGCATAGGCATACATAGTAAACTTTAGGGTCACTCTGTGTACCCCCTAATTGACCTATAATTATTTCCTGTGGTAGGGTACACTATAACCCTGTAATATAATACGTGGTCCAATTTAAAAATTATAGGTCAATATTAAGGTCCGATACCGTGCCGTTAGTTAACATAGAAAATTGTCTTCGTATTTTCTTGTTTTAATGCACTATTTAAAATATACATAGTGTACCCCCTAATTGACCTATAATTATTTCCTGTTGTAGGGTACACTATTTCCCTGTAATATAATACCTGGTCTAATTGAAATATTATGGTTCCATATTAAGGTCTGATATCGCGCCTTGCGTTAGTTAAACATTGAAAAATATCTTTGAATTTTTAAAGCATTTTAGAACGCTTATTTCTTCATTTTAAGCTTCTCAGAACACTCTATTTCGCATAGGCATACATAGTAGACTTTAGGGTCACGCTGTGTACCACCTAATTGACCTATAATTATTTCCTGTGGTAAGGTACACTATTACCCTGTAATATAATACGTGGTACAATTTAAAAATTATAGGTCAATATTAGGTCCCGATACCGTGCCGTTAGTTAAAATAGAAAAGTGTCTTCATATTTCCTTGTTTTAATGCACTATTTAAAATATACATAGTGTACCCCCTAAATGACCTATAATTATTTCCTGTGGTAGGGTACACTATTACCCTGTAATATAATACCTGGTCCAATTTAAATATTATGGGTCAATATTAAGGTCTGATATTGCGCCTAGCGTTAGTTAAACATTGAAAGATGTCTTTGAATTTTTAAAGCATTTTAGAACGCTTATTTCTTCATTTTAAGCTTCTCACAACACTTTATTTCGCATAGGCATACATAGTAAACTTTAGGGTCACGCTGTGAACCCCTAATTGACCTATAATTATTTCCTGTGGTAGGATACACTATAACCCTGTAATATAATACGTGGTCCAATTTAAAAATTATAGGTCAATATTAAGGTCCGATACCGTGCCGTTAGTTAACATAGAAAAGTGTCTTCGTATTTCCTTGTTTTAATGCACTATTTAAAATATACATAGTGTACCCCCTAATTGACCTATAATTATTTCCTGTGGTAGGGTACACTATTACCCTGTAATATAATACCTGGTCCAATTTAAATATTATGGGTCAATATTAAGGTCTGATATTGCGCCTTGCGTTAGTTAACCATTGAAAGATGTCTTTGAATTTTTAAAGTATTTTAGAACGCTTATTTCTTCATTTTAAGCATCTCAGAACACTCTATTTCGCATAGGCATACATAGTAAAATTTAGGGTCACGCTGTGAACCCCCTAAATGACCTATAATTATATCCTGTGGTAGGGTACACTATTACCCTGTAATATAATACGTGGTCCAATTTCAAAATTATAGGTCAATATTAAGGTCCGATACCGTGCCGTTAGTTAACATAGAAAAATGTCTTTGAATTTTTAAAGCATTTTATAACGTTTATTTCCTCATTTTAAGCTTCTCAGAACACTTTATTTCGCATAGGCATACATAGTAAACTTTAGGGTCACGCTGTGTACCCCCTAATTGACCTATAATTATTTCCTTTGGAAGGGTACACTATTACCCTGTAATATAATACCTGGTCAAATTTAAATATTATGGGTCAATATTAAGGTCTGATATTGCGCCTTGCGTTATTTAACCATTGAAAGATGTCTTTGAATTTTTAAAGCATTTTAGAACGCTTATTTCCTCATTTTAAGCTTCTCAGAACACTTTATTTCGCATAGGCATACATAGTAAACTTTAGGGTCACGCTGTGAACCCCTAATTGACCTATAATTATTTCCTGTGGTAGGATACACTATAACCCTGTAATATAATACGTGGTCCAATTTAAAAATTATAGGTCAATATTAAGGTCCGATACCGTGCCGTTAGTTAACATAGAAAAGTGTCTTCGTATTTCCTTGTTTTAATGCACTATTTAAAATATACATAGTGTACCCCCTAATTGACCTATAATTATTTCCTGTGGTAGGGTACACTATTACCCTGTAATATAATACCTGGTCCAATTTAAATATTATGGGTCAATATTAAGGTCTGATATTGCGCCTTGCGTTATTTAACCATTGAAAGATGTCTTTGAATTTTTAAAGCATTTTAGAACGCTTATTTCTTCATTTTAAGCTTCTCAGAACACTCTATTTCGCATAGGCATACATAGTAAAATTTAGGGTCACGCTGTGTACCCCCTAAATGACCTATAATTATTTCCTGTGGTAGGGTACACTATTACCCTGTAATATAATACGTGGTCCAATTTCAAAATTATAGGTCAATATTAAGGTCCGATACCGTGCCGTTAGTTAACATAGAAAAATGTCTTTGAATTTTTAAAGCATTTTAGAACGCTTATTTCCTCATTTTAAGCTTCTCAGAACACTTTATTTCGCATAGGCATACATAGTAAACTTTAGGGTCACGCTGTGTACCCCCTAATTGACCTATAATTATTTCCTTTGGAAGGGTACACTATTACCCTGTAATATAATACCTGGTCCAATTTAAATATTATGGGTCAATATTAAGGTCTGATATTGCGCCTTGCGTTATTTAACCATTGAAAGATGTCTTTGAATTTTTAAAGCATTTTAGAACGCTTATTTCCTCATTTTAAGCTTCTCAGAACACTTTATTTCGCATAGGCATACATAGTAAACTTTAGGGTCACGCTGTGAACCCCTAATTGACCTATAATTATTTCCTGTGGTAGGATACACTATAACCCTGTAATATAATACGTGGTCCAATTTAAAAATTATAGGTCAATATTAAGGTCCGATACCGTGCCGTTAGTTAACATAGAAAAGTGTCTTCGTATTTCCTTGTTTTAATGCACTATTTAAAATATACATAGTGTACCCCCTAATTGACCTATAATTATTTCCTGTGGTAGGGTACACTATTACCCTGTAATATAATACCTGGTCCAATTTAAATATTATGGGTCAATATTAAGGTCTGATATTGCGCCTTGCGTTATTTAACCATTGAAAGATGTCTTTGAATTTTTAAAGCATTTTAGAACGCTTATTTCTTCATTTTAAGCTTCTCAGAACACTCTATTTCGCATAGGCATACATAGTAAAATTTAGGGTCACGCTGTGTACCCCCTAAATGACCTATAATTATTTCCTGTGGTAGGGTACACTATTACCCTGTAATATAATACGTGGTCCAATTTAAAAATTATAGGTCAATATTAAGTTCCGATACCGTGCCGTTAGTTAACATTGAAAAATGTCTTCGTATTTCCTTGTTTTAATGCACTATTTAAAATATACATAGTGTACCCCCTAATTGACCTATAATTATTTCCTGTTGTAGGGTACACTATTACCCTGTAATATAATACCTGGTTCAATTTAAATATTATGGTTCCATATTAAGGTCTGATATCGCGCCTTGTGTTAGTTAACCATTGAAAGATGTCTTTGAATTTTTAAAGCATTTTAGAACGCTTATTTCTTCATTTTAAGCTTCTCAGAACACTCTATTTCGCATAGGCATACATAGTAAATTTTAGGATCATGCTGTGTACCACCTAATTGACCTATAATTATTTCCTGTGGTAAGGTACACTATTACCCTGTAATATAATACGTGGTCCAATTTAAAAATTATAGGTCAATATTAAGGTCCGATACCGTGCCGTTAGTTAGCATAGAAAAATGTCTTTGAATTTTTAAAGCATTTTAGAACGCTTATTTCCTCATTTTAAGCTTCTCAGAACACTTTATTTCGCATAGGCATACATAGTAAACTTTAGGGTCACGCTGTGTACCCCCTAATTGACCTATAATTATTTCCTGTGGTAGGGTACACTATAACCCTGTAATATAATACGTGGTCCAATTTAAAAATTATAGGTCAATATTAAGGTCCGATACCGTGCCGTTAGTTAACATAGAAAAGTGTCTTCGTATTTCCTTGTTTTAATGCACTATTTAAAATATACATAGTGTACCCCCTAAATGACCTATAATTATTTCCTGTGGTAGGGTACACTATTACCCTGTAATATAATACCTGGTTCAATTTAAATATTATGGGTCAATATTAAGGTCTGATATTGCGCCTTGCGTTAGTTAACCATTGAAAGATGTCTTTGAATTTTTAAAGTATTTTAGAACGCTTATTTCTTCATTTTAAGCATCTCAGAACACTCTATTTCGCATAGGCATACATAGTAAAATTTAGGGTCACGCTGTGTACCCCCTAATTGACCTATAATTATTTCCTGTGGTAGGATACACTATAACCCTGTAATATAATACGTGGTCCAATTTAAAAATTATAGGTCAATATTAAGGTCCGATACCGTGCCGTTAGTTAACATAGAAAAGTGTCTTCGTATTTCCTTGTTTTAATGCACTATTTAAAATATACATAGTGTACCCCCTAATTGACCTATAATTATTTCCTGTGGTAGGGTACACTATTACCCTGTAATATAATACCTGGTCCAATTTAAATATTATGGGTCAATATTAAGGTCTGATATTGCGCCTTGCGTTAGTTAACCATTGAAAGATGTCTTTGAATTTTTAAAGTATTTTAGAACGCTTATTTCTTCATTTTAAGCATCTCAGAACACTCTATTTCGCATAGGCATACATAGTAAAATTTAGGGTCACGCTGTGAACCCCCTAAATGACCTATAATTATATCCTGTGGTAGGGTACACTATTACCCTGTAATATAATAGGTGGTCCAATTTAAAAATTATAGGTCAATATTAAGGTCCGATACCGTGCCGTTGGTTAACATAGAAAAATGTCTTTGAATTTTTAAAGCATTTTAGAACGCTTATTTCCTCATCTTAAGCTTCTCAGAACACTTTATTTCGCATAGGCATACATAGTAAACTTTAGGGTCACTCTGTGTACCCCCTAATTGACCTATAATTATTTCCTGTGGTAGGGTACACTATAACCCTGTAATATAATACGTGGTCCAATTTAAAAATTATAGGTCAATATTAAGGTCCGATACCGTGTCGTTAGTTAACATAGAAAATTGTCTTCGTATTTTCTTGTTTTAATGCACTATTTAAAATATACATAGTGTACCCCCTAATTGACCTATAATTATTTCCTGTTGTAGGGTACACTATTTCCCTGTAATATAATACCTGGTCTAATTGAAATATTATGGTTCCATATTAAGGTCTGATATCGCGTCTTGCGTTAGTTAACCATTGAAAAATGTCTTTGAATTTTTAAAGCATTTTAGAACGCTTATTTCTTCATTTTAAGCTTCTCAGAACACTCTATTTCGCATAGGCATACATAGTAGACTTTAGGGTCACGCTGTGTACCACCTAATTGACCTATAATTATTTCCTGTGGTAAGGTACACTATTACCCTGTAGTATAATACGTGGTACAATTTAAAAATTATAGGTCAATATTAAGGTCCGATACCGTGCCGTTAGTTAAAATAGAAAAGTGTCTTCGTATTTCCTTGTTTTAATGCACTATTTAAAATATACATAGTGTACCCCCTAAATGACCTATAATTATTTCCTGTGGTAGGGTACACTATTACCCTGTAATATAATACCTGGTCCAATTTAAATATTATGGGTCAATATTAAGGTCTGATATTGCGCCTAGCGTTAGTTAAACATTGAAAGATGTCTTTGAATTTTTAAAGCATTTTAGAACGCTTATTTCTTCATTTTAAGCTTCTCAGAACACTCTATTTCGCAGAGGCATACATAGAGAACTTTAGGGTCACGCTGTGTACTCCCTAATTGACCTATAATTATTTCTTGTGGTAGGGTACACTATTACCCTATAATATAATACGTGGTCCAATTTAAAAATTATAGGTCAATATTAAGGTCCGATACCGGGCCGTTAGTTAACATAGAAAAGTGTCTTCGTATTTCCTTGTTTTAATACACTATTTAAAATATACATAGTGTACCCCCTAATTGACCTATAATTATTTCCTGTGGCAGGGTACACTATTACCCTGTAATATAATACCTGGTCCAATTTAAATATTATGGGTCAATATTAAGGTCTGATATTGCGCCTAGCGTTAGTTAACCATTGAAAGATGTCTTTGAATTTTTAAAGCATTTTAGAACGCTTATTTCTTCATTTTAAGCTTCTCAGAACACTCTATTTCGCATAGGCATACATAGTAAACTTTAGGGTCACACTGTGTACCCCCTAATTGACCTATAATTATTTCCTGTGGTAGGGTACACTATTATCATGTAATATAATACGTGGTCCAATTTAAAAATTATAGGTCAATATTAAGGTCCGATACCGGGCCGTTAGTTAACATTGAAAAGTGTCTTCGTATTTCCTTGTTTTAATGCACTATTTAAAATATACATAGTGTACCCCCTAATTGACCTATAATTATTTCCTGTGGTAGGGTACACTATTACCCTGTAATACAATACCTTGTTCAATTTAAATATTATGGGTCAATATTAAGGTTTGATATTGCGCCTTGCGTTAGTTAACCATTGAAAGATGTCTTTGAATTTTTAAAGCATTTTAGAACGCTTATTTCTTCATTTTAAGCTTCTCAGAACACTTTATTTCGCATAGGCATACATAGTAAACTTTAGGGTCACGCTGTGTACCCCCTAATTGACCTATAATTATTTCCTGTGGTAGGGTACACTATTACCCTGTAATATAATAGGTGGTCCAATTTAAAAATTATAGGTCAATATTAAGGTCCGATACCGTGCCGTTAGTTAGCATAGAAAAATGTCTTTGAATTTTAAAAGCATTTTAGAACGCTTATTTCCTCATTTTAAGCTTCTCAGAACACTTTATTTCGCATAGGCATACATAGTAAACTTTAGGGTCACACTGTGTACCCCCTAATTGACCTATAATTATTTCCTGTGGTAGGGTACACTATTACCCTGTAATATAATACGTGGTCCAATTTAAAAATTATGGGTCAATATTAAGGTCCGATACCGTGCCGTTAGTTAACATAGAAAAGTGTCTTCGTATTTCCTTGTTTTAATGCACAATTTAAAATATACATAGTGTACCCCCTAATTGACCTATAATTATTTCCTGTGGTAGGGTACACTATTACCCTGTAATATAATACCTGGTCCAATTTAAATATTATGGGTCAATATTAAGGTCTGATATTGCGCCTTGCGCTTGTTAACCATTGAAAGATGTCTTTGAATTTTTAAAGCATTTTAGAACGCTTATTTCTTCATTTTAAGCTTCTCAGAACACTCTATTTCGCATAAGCATACATAGTAAAATTTAGGGTCACGCTGTGTACCCCCTAAATGACCTATAAATATTTCCTGTGGTAGGGTACACTATTACCCTGTAATATAATACGTGGTCCAATTTAAAAATTATAGGTCAATATTAAGGTCCGATACCGTGCCGTTAGTTAGCATAGAAAAATGTCTTTGAATTTTTAAAGCATTTTAGAACGCTTATTTCCTCATTTTAAGCTTGTCAGAACACTTTATTTCGCATAGGCATACATAGTAAACTTTAGGGTCACTCTGCGTACCCCCTAATTGACCTATAATTATTTCCTGTGGTAGGGTACACTATAACCCTGTAATATAATACGTGGTCCAATTTAAAAATTATAGGTCAATATTAAGGTCCGATACCGTGCCGTTAGTTAACATAGAAAAGTGTCTTCGTATTTCCTTGTTTTAATGCACTATTTAAAATATACATAGTGTACCCCCTAATTGACCTATAATTATTTCCTGTGGAAGGGTACACTAATACCCTGTAATATAATACCTGGTCCAATTTAAATGTTATGGGTCAATATTAAGGTCTGATATTGCGCCTTGCGTTAGTTAACCATTCAAAGATGTGTTTGAATTTTTACAGCATTTTAGAACGCTTATTTCTTCATTTTAAGCTTCTCAGAACACTCTATTTTGCATAGGCATACATAGTAAATTTTAGGGTCATGCTGTGTACCACCTAATTGACCTATAATTATTTCCTGTGGTAAGGTACACTATTACCCTGTAATATAATACGTGGTACAATTTAAAAATTATAGGTCAATATTAAGGTCCGATACCGTGCCGTTAGTTAACATAGAAAAGTGTCTTCGTATTTCCTTGTTTTAATGCACTATTTAAAATATACATAGTGTACCCCCTAATTGACCTATAATTATTTCCTGTGGTAGGGTGCACTATTACCCTGTAATATAATACCTGGGCCAATTTAAATATTATGGGTCAATATTAAGGTCTGATATTGCGCCTTGCGCTAGTTAACCATTGAAAGATGTCTTTGAATTTTTAAAGCATTTTAGAACGCTTATTTCTTCATTTTAAGCTTCTCAGAACACTTTATTTCGCATAGGCATACATAGTAAAATTTAGGGTCACGCTGTGTACCCCCTAAATGACCTATAATTATTTCCTGTGGTAGGGCACACTATTACCCTGTAATATAATACGTGGTCCAATTTAAAAATTATAGGTCAATATTAAGATCCGATACCGTGCCGTTAGTTAACATAGAAAAATGTCTTTGAATTTTTAAAGCATTTTAGAACGCTTATTTCCTCATTTTAAGCTTCTCAGAACACTTTATTTCGCATAGGCATACATAGTAAACTTTAGGGTCACTCTGTGTACCCCCTAATTGACCTATAATTATTTCCTGTGGTAGTGTACACTATAACCCTGTAATATAATACGTGGTCCAATTTAAAAATTATAGGTCAATATTAAGGTCCGATACCGTGCCGTTAGTTAACATAGAAAAGTGTCTTCGTATTTCCTTGTTTTAATGCACTATTTAAAATATACATAGTGTACCCCCTAATTGACCTATAATTATTTCCTGTGGAAGGGTACACTAATACCCTGTAATATAATACCTGGTCCAATTTAAATGTTATGGGTCAATATTAAGGTCTGATATTGCGCCTTGCGTTAGTTAACCATTGAAAGATGTCTTTGAATTTTTAAAGCATTTTAGAACGCTTATTTCTTCATTTTAAGCTTCTCAGAACATTCTATTTCGCATAGGCATACATAGTAAATTTTAGGGTCATGCTGTGTACCACCTAATTGACCTATAATTATTTCCTGTGGTAAGGTACACTATTACCCTGTAATATAATACGTGGTACAATTTAAAAATTATAGGTCAATATTAAGGTCCGATACCGTGCCGTTAGTTAACATAGAAAAATGTCTTTGAATTTTTAAAGCATTATAGAACGCTTATTTCCTCATTTTAAGCTTCTCAGAACACTTTATTTCGCATAGGCATACATAGTAAACTTTAGGGTCACTCTGTGTACCCCCTAATTGACCTATAATTATTTCCTGTGGTAGGGTACACTATAACCCTGTAATATAATACGTGGTAAAGTTTAAAAATTATAGGTCAATATTAAGGTCCGATACCGTGCCGTTAGTTAACATAGAAAAGTGTCTTCGTATTTTCTTGTTTTAATGCACTATTTAAAACATACATAGTGTACCCCCTAATTGACCTATAATTATTTCCTGTTGTAGGGTACACTATTACCCTGTAATATAATACCTGGTCCAATTGAAATATTATGGTTCCATATTAAGGTCTGATATCGCGCCTTGCGTTAGTTAACCATTGAAAGATGTCTTTGAATTTTTAAAGCATTTTAGAACGCTTATTTCTTCATTTTAAGCTTCTCAGAACACTCTATTTCGCATAGGCATACATAGTAAGTTTTAGGGTCATGCTGTGTACCACCTAATTGACCTATAATTATTTCCTGTGGTAAGGTACACTATTACCCTGTAATATAATACGTGGTACAATTTAAAAATTATAGGTCAATATTAAGGTCCGATACCGTGCCGTTAGTTAACATAGAAAAGTGTCTTCGTATTTCCTTGTTTTAATGCACTATTTAAAATATACATAGTGTACCCCCTAATTGACCTATAATTATTTCCTGTGGTAGGGTGCACTATTACCCTGTAATATAATACCTGGTCCAATTTAAATATTATGGGTCAATATTAAGGTCTGATATTGCGCCTTGCGCTAGTTAACCATTGAAAGATGTCTTTGAATTTTTAAAGCATTTTAGAACCCTTATTTCTTCATTTTAAGCTTCTCAGAACACTTTATTTCGCATAGGCATACATAGTAAAATTTAGGGTCACGCTGTGTACCCCCTAAATGACCTATAATTATTTCCTGTGGTAGGGCACACTATTACCCTGTAATATAATACGTGGTCCAATTTAAAAATTATAGGTCAATATTAAGGTCCGATACCGTGCCGTTAGTTAGCATAGAAAAATGTCTTTGAATTTTTAAAGCATTTTAGAACGCTTATTTCCTCATTTTAAGCTTCTCAGAACACTTCATTTCGCATAGGCATACATAGAAAACTTTAGGGTCACTCTGCGTACCCCCTAATTGACCTATAATTATTTCCTGTGGTAGGGTACACTATAACCCTGTAATATAATACGTGGTCCAATTTAAAAATTATAGGTCAATATTAAGGTCCGATACCGTGCCGTTAGTTAACATAGAAAAGTGTCTTCGTATTTTCTTGTTTTAATGCACTATTTAAAACATACATAGTGTACCCCCTAATTGACCTATAATTATTTCCTGTTGTAGGGTACACTATTACCCTGTAATATAATACCTGGTCCAATTGAAATATTATGGTTCCATATTAAGGTCTGATATCGCGCCTTGCGTTAGTTAACCATTGAAAGATGTCTTTGAATTTTTAAAGCATTTTAGAACGCTTATTTCTTCATTTTAAGCTTCTCAGAACACTCTATTTCGCATAGGCATACATAGTAAATTTTAGGGTCATGCTGTGTACCACCTAATTGACCTATAATTATTTCCTGTGGTAAGGTACACTATTACCCTGTAATATAATACGTGGTACAATTTAAAAATTATAGGTCAATATTAAGGTCCGATACCGTGCCGTTAGTTAACATAGAAAAGTGTCTTCGTATTTCCTTGTTTTAATGCACTATTTAAAATATACATAGTGTACCCCCTAATTGACCTATAATTATTTCCTGTGGTAGGGTGCACTATTACCCTGTAATATAATACCTGGGCCAATTTAAATATTATGGGTCAATATTAAGGTCTGATATTGCGCCTTGCGCTAGTTAACCATTGAAAGATGTCTTTGAATTTTTAAAGCATTTTAGAACGCTTATTTCTTCATTTTACGCTTCTCAGAACACTTTATTTCGCATAGGCATACATAGTAAAATTTAGGGTCACGCTGTGTACCCCCTAAATGACCTATAATTATTTCCTGTGGTAGGGCACACTATTACCCTGTAATATAATACGTGGTCCAATTTAAAAATTATAGGTCAATATTAAGATCCGATACCGTGCCGTTAGTTAACATAGAAAAATGTCTTTGAATTTTTAAAGCATTTTAGAACGCTTATTTCCTCATTTTAAGCTTCTCAGAACACTTTATTTCGCATAGGCATACATAGTAAACTTTAGGGTCACTCTGTGTACCCCCTAATTGACCTATAATTATTTCCTGTGGTAGGGTACACTATAACCCTGTAATATAATACGTGGTCCAATTTAAAAATTATAGGTCAATATTAAGGTCCGATACCGTGCCGTTAGTTAACATAGAAAAGTGTCTTCGTATTTCCTTGTTTTAATGCACTATTTAAAATATACATAGTGTACCCCCTAATTGACCTATAATTATTTCCTGTGGAAGGGTACACTAATACCCTGTAATATAATACCTGGTCCAATTTAAATGTTATGGGTCAATATTAAGGTCTGATATTGCGCCTTGCGTTAGTTAACCATTGAAAGATGTCTTTGAATTTTTAAAGCATTTTAGAACGCTTATTTCTTCATTTTAAGCTTCTCAGAACATTCTATTTCGCATAGGCATACATAGTAAATTTTAGGGTCATGCTGTGTACCACCTAATTGACCTATAATTATTTCCTGTGGTAAGGTACACTATTACCCTGTAATATAATACGTGGTACAATTTAAAAATTATAGGTCAATATTAAGGTCCGATACCGTGCCGTTAGTTAACATAGAAAAATGTCTTTGAATTTTTAAAGCATTTTAGAACGCTTATTTCCTCATTTTAAGCTTCTCAGAACACTTTATTTCGCATAGGCATACATAGTAAAATTTAGGGTCACGCTGTGTACCCCCTAAATGACCTATAATTAATTCCTGTGGTAGGGTACACCATTACCCTGTAATATAATACGTGGTCCAATGTAAAAATTATAGGTCAATATTAAGTTCCGATACCGTGCCGTTAGTTAACATTGAAAAATGTCTTCGTATTTCCTTGTTTTAATGCACTATTTAAAATATACATAGTGTACCCCCTAATTGACCTATAATTATTTCCTGTGGTAGGGTACACTATTACCCTGTAATACAATACCTTGTTCAATTTAAATATTATGGGTCAATATTAAGGTTTGATATTGCGCCTTGCGTTAGTTAACCATTGAAAGATGTCTTTGAATTTTTAAAGCATTTTAGAACGCTTATTTCTTCATTTTAAGCTTCTCAGAACACTTTATTTCGCATAGGCATACATAGTAAACTTTAGGGTCACGCTGTGTACCCCCTAATTGACCTATAATTATTTCCTGTGGTAGGGTACACTATTACCCTGTAATATAATAGGTGGTCCAATTTAAAAATTATAGGTCAATATTAAGGTCCGATACCGTGCCGTTAGTTAGCATAGAAAAATGTCTTTGAATTTTAAAAGCATTTTAGAACGCTTATTTCCTCATTTTAAGCTTCTCAGAACACTTTATTTCGCATAGGCATACATAGTAAACTTTAGGGTCACACTGTGTACCCCCTAATTGACCTATAATTATTTCCTGTGGTAGGGTACACTATTACCCTGTAATATAATACGTGGTCCAATTTAAAAATTATGGGTCAATATTAAGGTCCGATACCGTGCCGTTAGTTAACATAGAAAAGTGTCTTCGTATTTCCTTGTTTTAATGCACAATTTAAAATATACATAGTGTACCCCCTAATTGACCTATAATTATTTCCTGTGGTAGGGTACACTATTACCCTGTAATATAATACCTGGTCCAATTTAAATATTATGGGTCAATATTAAGGTCTGATATTGCGCCTTGCGCTTGTTAACCATTGAAAGATGTCTTTGAATTTTTAAAGCATTTTAGAACGCTTATTTCTTCATTTTAAGCTTCTCAGAACACTCTATTTCGCATAAGCATACATAGTAAAATTTAGGGTCACGCTGTGTACCCCCTAAATGACCTATAAATATTTCCTGTGGTAGGGTACACTATTACCCTATAATATAATACGTGGTCCAATTTAAAAATTATAGGTCAATATTAAGGTCCGATACCGTGCCGTTAGTTAGCATAGAAAAATGTCTTTGAATTTTTAAAGCATTTTAGAACGCTTATTTCCTCATTTTAAGCTTCTCAGAACACTTCATTTCGCATAGGCATACATAGAAAACTTTAGGGTCACTCTGCGTACCCCCTAATTGACCTATAATTATTTCCTGTGGTAGGGTACACTATAACCCTGTAATATAATACGTGGTCCAATTTAAAAATTATAGGTCAATATTAAGGTCCGATACCGTGCCGTTAGTTAACATAGAAAAGTGTCTTCGTATTTTCTTGTTTTAATGCACTATTTAAAACATACATAGTGTACCCCCTAATTGACCTATAATTATTTCCTGTTGTAGGGTACACTATTACCCTGTAATATAATACCTGGTCCAATTGAAATATTATGGTTCCATATTAAGGTCTGATATCGCGCCTTGCGTTAGTTAACCATTGAAAGATGTCTTTGAATTTTTAAAGCATTTTAGAACGCTTATTTCTTCATTTTAAGCTTCTCAGAACACTCTATTTCGCATAGGCATACATAGTAAATTTTAGGGTCATGCTGTGTACCACCTAATTGACCTATAATTATTTCCTGTGGTAAGGTACACTATTACCCTGTAATATAATACGTGGTACAATTTAAAAATTATAGGTCAATATTAAGGTCCGATACCGTGCCGTTAGTTAACATAGAAAAGTGTCTTCGTATTTCCTTGTTTTAATGCACTATTTAAAATATACATAGTGTACCCCCTAATTGACCTATAATTATTTCCTGTGGTAGGGTGCACTATTACCCTGTAATATAATACCTGGGCCAATTTAAATATTATGGGTCAATATTAAGGTCTGATATTGCGCCTTGCGCTAGTTAACCATTGAAAGATGTCTTTGAATTTTTAAAGCATTTTAGAACGCTTATTTCTTCATTTTACGCTTCTCAGAACACTTTATTTCGCATAGGCATACATAGTAAAATTTAGGGTCACGCTGTGTACCCCCTAAATGACCTATAATTATTTCCTGTGGTAGGGCACACTATTACCCTGTAATATAATACGTGGTCCAATTTAAAAATTATAGGTCAATATTAAGATCCGATACCGTGCCGTTAGTTAACATAGAAAAATGTCTTTGAATTTTTAAAGCATTTTAGAACGCTTATTTCCTCATTTTAAGCTTCTCAGAACACTTTATTTCGCATAGGCATACATAGTAAACTTTAGGGTCACTCTGTGTACCCCCTAATTGACCTATAATTATTTCCTGTGGTAGGGTACACTATAACCCTGTAATATAATACGTGGTCCAATTTAAAAATTATAGGTCAATATTAAGGTCCGATACCGTGCCGTTAGTTAACATAGAAAAGTGTCTTCGTATTTCCTTGTTTTAATGCACTATTTAAAATATACATAGTGTACCCCCTAATTGACCTATAATTATTTCCTGTGGAAGGGTACACTAATACCCTGTAATATAATACCTGGTCCAATTTAAATGTTATGGGTCAATATTAAGGTCTGATATTGCGCCTTGCGTTAGTTAACCATTGAAAGATGTCTTTGAATTTTTAAAGCATTTTAGAACGCTTATTTCTTCATTTTAAGCTTCTCAGAACATTCTATTTCGCATAGGCATACATAGTAAATTTTAGGGTCATGCTGTGTACCACCTAATTGACCTATAATTATTTCCTGTGGTAAGGTACACTATTACCCTGTAATATAATACGTGGTACAATTTAAAAATTATAGGTCAATATTAAGGTCCGATACCGTGCCGTTAGTTAACATAGAAAAATGTCTTTGAATTTTTAAAGCATTTTAGAACGCTTATTTCCTCATTTTAAGCTTCTCAGAACACTTTATTTCGCATAGGCATACATAGTAAAATTTAGGGTCACGCTGTGTACCCCCTAAATGACCTATAATTAATTCCTGTGGTAGGGTACACCATTACCCTGTAATATAATACGTGGTCCAATGTAAAAATTATAGGTCAATATTAAGTTCCGATACCGTGCCGTTAGTTAACATTGAAAAATGTCTTCGTATTTCCTTGTTTTAATGCACTATTTAAAATATACATAGTGTACCCCCTAATTGACCTATAATTATTTCCTGTGGTAGGGTACACTATTACCCTGTAATACAATACCTTGTTCAATTTAAATATTATGGGTCAATATTAAGGTTTGATATTGCGCCTTGCGTTAGTTAACCATTGAAAGATGTCTTTGAATTTTTAAAGCATTTTAGAACGCTTATTTCTTCATTTTAAGCTTCTCAGAACACTTTATTTCGCATAGGCATACATAGTAAACTTTAGGGTCACGCTGTGTACCCCCTAATTGACCTATAATTATTTCCTGTGGTAGGGTACACTATTACCCTGTAATATAATAGGTGGTCCAATTTAAAAATTATAGGTCAATATTAAGGTCCGATACCGTGCCGTTAGTTAGCATAGAAAAATGTCTTTGAATTTTAAAAGCATTTTAGAACGCTTATTTCCTCATTTTAAGCTTCTCAGAACACTTTATTTCGCATAGGCATACATAGTAAACTTTAGGGTCACACTGTGTACCCCCTAATTGACCTATAATTATTTCCTGTGGTAGGGTACACTATTACCCTGTAATATAATACGTGGTCCAATTTAAAAATTATGGGTCAATATTAAGGTCCGATACCGTGCCGTTAGTTAACATAGAAAAGTGTCTTCGTATTTCCTTGTTTTAATGCACAATTTAAAATATACATAGTGTACCCCCTAATTGACCTATAATTATTTCCTGTGGTAGGGTACACTATTACCCTGTAATATAATACCTGGTCCAATTTAAATATTATGGGTCAATATTAAGGTCTGATATTGCGCCTTGCGCTTGTTAACCATTGAAAGATGTCTTTGAATTTTTAAAGCATTTTAGAACGCTTATTTCTTCATTTTAAGCTTCTCAGAACACTCTATTTCGCATAAGCATACATAGTAAAATTTAGGGTCACGCTGTGTACCCCCTAAATGACCTATAAATATTTCCTGTGGTAGGGTACACTATTACCCTATAATATAATACGTGGTCCAATTTAAAAATTATAGGTCAATATTAAGGTCCGATACCGTGCCGTTAGTTAGCATAGAAAAATGTCTTTGAATTTTTAAAGCATTTTAGAACGCTTATTTCCTCATTTTAAGCTTCTCAGAACACTTTATTTCGCATAGGCATACATAGTAAACTTTAGGGTCACTCTGCGTACCCCCTAATTGACCTATAATTATTTCCTGTGGTAGGGTACACTATAACCCTGTAATATAATACGTGGTCCAATTTAAAAATTATAGGTCAATATTAAGGTCCGATACCGTGCCGTTAGTTAACATAGAAAAGTGTCTTCGTATTTCCTTGTTTTAATGCACTATTTAAAATATACATAGTGTACCCCCTAATTGACCTATAATTATTTCCTGTGGAAGGGGTACACTAATACCCTGTAATATAATACCTGGTCCAATTTAAATGTTATGGGTCAATATTAAGGTCTGATATTGCGCCTTGCGTTAGTTAACCATTCAAAGATGTCTTTGAATTTTTACAGCATTTTAGAACGCTTATTTCTTCATTTTAAGCTTCTCAGAACACTCTATTTTGCATAGGCATACATAGTAAATTTTAGGGTCATGCTGTGTACCACCTAATTGACCTATAATTATTTCCTGTGGTAAGGTACACTATTACCCTGTAATATAATACGTGGTACAATTTAAAAATTATAGGTCAATATTAAGGTCCGATACCGTGCCGTTAGTTAACATAGAAAAGTGTCTTCGTATTTCCTTGTTTTAATGCACTATTTAAAATATACATAGTGTACCCCCTAATTGACCTATAATTATTTCCTGTGGTAGGGTGCACTATTACCCTGTAATATAATACCTGGGCCAATTTAAATATTATGGGTCAATATTAAGGTCTGATATTGCGCCTTGCGCTAGTTAACCATTGAAAGATGTCTTTGAATTTTTAAAGCATTTTAGAACGCTTATTTCTTCATTTTAAGCTTCTCAGAACACTTTATTTCGCATAGGCATACATAGTAAAATTTAGGGTCACGCTGTGTACCCCCTAAATGACCTATAATTATTTCCTGTGGTAGGGCACACTATTACCCTGTAATATAATACGTGGTCCAATTTAAAAATTATAGGTCAATATTAAGATCCGATACCGTGCCGTTAGTTAACATAGAAAAATGTCTTTGAATTTTTAAAGCATTTTAGAACGCTTATTTCCTCATTTTAAGCTTCTCAGAACACTTTATTTCGCATAGGCATACATAGTAAACTTTAGGGTCACTCTGTGTACCCCCTAATTGACCTATAATTATTTCCTGTGGTAGTGTACACTATAACCCTGTAATATAATACGTGGTCCAATTTAAAAATTATAGGTCAATATTAAGGTCCGATACCGTGCCGTTAGTTAACATAGAAAAGTGTCTTCGTATTTCCTTGTTTTAATGCACTATTTAAAATATACATAGTGTACCCCCTAATTGACCTATAATTATTTCCTGTGGAAGGGTACACTAATACCCTGTAATATAATACCTGGTCCAATTTAAATGTTATGGGTCAATATTAAGGTCTGATATTGCGCCTTGCGTTAGTTAACCATTGAAAGATGTCTTTGAATTTTTAAAGCATTTTAGAACGCTTATTTCTTCATTTTAAGCTTCTCAGAACATTCTATTTCGCATAGGCATACATAGTAAATTTTAGGGTCATGCTGTGTACCACCTAATTGACCTATAATTATTTCCTGTGGTAAGGTACACTATTACCCTGTAATATAATACGTGGTACAATTTAAAAATTATAGGTCAATATTAAGGTCCGATACCGTGCCGTTAGTTAACATAGAAAAGTGTCTTCGTATTTCCTTGTTTTAATGCACTATTTAAAATATACATAGTGTACCCCCTAATTGACCTATAATTATTTCCTGTGGTAGGGTGCACTATTACCCTGTAATATAATACCTGGGCCAATTTAAATATTATGGGTCAATATTAAGGTCTGATATTGCGCCTTGCGCTAGTTAACCATTGAAAGATGTCTTTGAATTTTTAAAGCATTTTAGAACGCTTATTTCTTCATTTTAAGCTTCTCAGAACACTTTATTTCGCATAGGCATACATAGTAAAATTTAGGGTCACGCTGTGTACCCCCTAAATGACCTATAATTATTTCCTGTGGTAGGGCACACTATTACCCTGTAATATAATACGTGGTCCAATTTAAAAATTATAGGTCAATATTAAGATCCGATACCGTGCCGTTAGTTAACATAGAAAAATGTCTTTGAATTTTTAAAGCATTTTAGAACGCTTATTTCCTCATTTTAAGCTTCTCAGAACACTTTATTTCGCATAGGCATACATAGTAAACTTTAGGGTCACTCTGTGTACCCCCTAATTGACCTATAATTATTTCCTGTGGTAGTGTACACTATAACCCTGTAATATAATACGTGGTCCAATTTAAAAATTATAGGTCAATATTAAGGTCCGATACCGTGCCGTTAGTTAACATAGAAAAGTGTCTTCGTATTTCCTTGTTTTAATGCACTATTTAAAATATACATAGTGTACCCCCTAATTGACCTATAATTATTTCCTGTGGAAGGGTACACTAATACCCTGTAATATAATACCTGGTCCAATTTAAATGTTATGGGTCAATTTTAAGGTCTGATATTGCGCCTTGCGTTAGTTAACCATTGAAAGATGTCTTTGAATTTTTAAAGCATTTTAGAACGCTTATTTCTTCATTTTAAGCTTCTCAGAACATTCTATTTCGCATAGGCATACATAGTAAATTTTAGGGTCATGCTGTGTACCACCTAATTGACCTATAATTATTTCCTGTGGTAAGGTACACTATTACCCTGTAATATAATACGTGGTACAATTTAAAAATTATAGGTCAATATTAAGGTCCGATACCGTGCCGTTAGTTAACATAGAAAAGTGTCTTCGTATTTCCTTGTTTTAATGCACTATTTAAAATATACATAGTGTACCCCTAATTGACCTATAATTATTTCCTGTGGTAGGGTGCACTATTACCCTGTAATATAATACCTGGTCCAATTTAAATATTATGGGTCAATATTAAGGTCTGATATTGCGCCTTGCGCTAGTTAACCATTGAAAGATGTCTTTGAATTTTTAAAGCATTTTAGAACGCTTATTTCTTCATTTTAAGCTTCTCAGAACACTTTATTTCGCATAGGCATACATAGTAAAATTTAGGGTCACGCTGTGTACCCCCTAAATGACCTATAATTATTTCCTGTGGTAGGGCACACTATTACCCTGTAATATAATACGTGGTCCAATTTAAAAATTATAGGTCAATATTAAGGTCCGATACCGTGCCGTTAGTTAACATAGAAAAATGTCTTTGAATTTTTAAAGCATTTTAGAACGCTTATTTCCTCATTTTAAGCTTCTCAGAACACTTTATTTCGCATAGGCATACATAGTAAACTTTAGGGTCACTCTGTGTACCCCCTAATTGACCTATAATTATTTCCTGTGGTAGGGTACACTATAACCCTGTAATATAATACGTGGTCCAGTTTAAAAATTATAGGTCAATATTAAGGTCCGATACCGTGCCGTTAGTTAACATAGAAAAGTGTCTTCGTATTTCCTTGTTTTAATGCACTATTTAAAATATACATAGTGTATCCCCTAATTGACCTATAATTATTTCCTGTGGTAGGGTACACTATTACCCTGTAATATAATACCTGGTCCAATTTAAATATTATGGGTCAATATTAAGGTCTGATATTGCGCCTTGCGTTAGTTAACCATTGAAAGATGTCTTTGAATTTTTAAAGCATTTTTGAACGCTTATTTCTTCATTTTAAGCATCTCAGAACACTCTATTTCGCATAGGCATACATAGTAAAATTTAGGGTCACGCTGTGTACCCCCTAAATGACCTATAATTATTTCCTGTGGTAGGGTACACTATTTCCCTGTAATATAATACGTGGTCCAATTTAAAAATTATAGGTCAATATTAAGGTCCGATACCGTGCCGTTAGTTAACATAGAAAAATGTCTTTGAATTTTTAAAGCATTTTAGAACGCTTATTTCCTCATTTTAAGCTTCTCAGAACACTTTATTTCGCATAGGCATACATAGTAAACTTTAGGGTCACTCTGTGTACCCCTAATTGACCTATTATTATTTCCTGTGGTAGGGTACACTATAACCCTGTAATATAATACGTGGTCCAATTTAAAAATTATAGGTCAATATTAAGGTCCGATACCGTGCCGTTAGTTAACATAGAAAAATGTCTTTGAATTTTTAAAGCATTTTAGAACGCTTATTTCCTCATTTTAAGCTTCTCAGAACACTTTATTTCGCATAGGCATACATAGTAAAATTTAGGGTCACGCTGTGTACCCCCTAAATGACCTATAATTAATTCCTGTGGTAGGGTACACCATTACCCTGTAATATAATACGTGGTCCAATGTAAAAATTATAGGTCAATATTAAGTTCCGATACCGTGCCGTTAGTTAACATTGAAAAATGTCTTCGTATTTCCTTGTTTTAATGCACTATTTAAAATATACATAGTGTACCCCCTAATTGACCTATAATTATTTCCTGTGGTAGGGTACACTATTACCCTGTAATACAATACCTTGTTCAATTTAAATATTATGGGTCAATATTAAGGTTTGATATTGCGCCTTGCGTTAGTTAACCATTGAAAGATGTCTTTGAATTTTTAAAGCATTTTAGAACGCTTATTTCTTCATTTTAAGCTTCTCAGAACACTTTATTTCGCATAGGCATACATAGTAAACTTTAGGGTCACGCTGTGTACCCCCTAATTGACCTATAATTATTTCCTGTGGTAGGGTACACTATTACCCTGTAATATAATAGGTGGTCCAATTTAAAAATTATAGGTCAATATTAAGGTCCGATACCGTGCCGTTAGTTAGCATAGAAAAATGTCTTTGAATTTTAAAAGCATTTTAGAACGCTTATTTCCTCATTTTAAGCTTCTCAGAACACTTTATTTCGCATAGGCATACATAGTAAACTTTAGGGTCACACTGTGTACCCCCTAATTGACCTATAATTATTTCCTGTGGTAGGGTACACTATTACCCTGTAATATAATACGTGGTCCAATTTAAAAATTATGGGTCAATATTAAGGTCCGATACCGTGCCGTTAGTTAACATAGAAAAGTGTCTTCGTATTTCCTTGTTTTAATGCACAATTTAAAATATACATAGTGTACCCCCTAATTGACCTATAATTATTTCCTGTGGTAGGGTACACTATTACCCTGTAATATAATACCTGGTCCAATTTAAATATTATGGGTCAATATTAAGGTCTGATATTGCGCCTTGCGCTTGTTAACCATTGAAAGATGTCTTTGAATTTTTAAAGCATTTTAGAACGCTTATTTCTTCATTTTAAGCTTCTCAGAACACTCTATTTCGCATAAGCATACATAGTAAAATTTAGGGTCACGCTGTGTACCCCCTAAATGACCTATAAATATTTCCTGTGGTAGGGTACACTATTACCCTGTAATATAATACGTGGTCCAATTTAAAAATTATAGGTCAATATTAAGGTCCGATACCGTGCCGTTAGTTAGCATAGAAAAATGTCTTTGAATTTTTAAAGCATTTTAGAACGCTTATTTCCTCATTTTAAGCTTCTCAGAACACTTTATTTCGCATAGGCATACATAGTAAACTTTAGGGTCACTCTGCGTACCCCCTAATTGACCTATAATTATTTCCTGTGGTAGGGTACACTATAACCCTGTAATATAATACGTGGTCCAATTTAAAAATTATAGGTCAATATTAAGGTCCGATACCGTGCCGTTAGTTAACATAGAAAAGTTTCTTCGTATTTCCTTGTTTTAATGCACTATTTAAAATATACATAGTGTACCCCCTAATTGACCTATAATTATTTCCTGTGGAAGGGTACACTAATACCCTGTAATATAATACCTGGTCCAATTTAAATGTTATGGGTCAATATTAAGGTCTGATATTGCGCCTTGCGTTAGTTAACCATTCAAAGATGTCTTTGAATTTTTACAGCATTTTAGAACGCTTATTTCTTCATTTTAAGCTTCTCAGAACACTCTATTTCGCATAGGCATACATAGTAAATTTTAGAGTCATGCTGTGTACCACCTAATTGACCTATAACTATTTCCTGTGGTAAGGTACACTATTACCCTGTAATATAATACGTGGTACAATTTAAAAATTATAGGTCAATATTAAGGTCCGATACCGTGCCGTTAGTTAACATAGAAAAATGTCTTTGAATTTTTAAAGCATTTTAGAACGCTTATTTCCTCATTTTAAGCTTCTCAGAACACTTTATTTCGCATAGGCATACATAGTAAAATTTAGGGTCACGCTGTGTACCCCCTAAATGACCTATAATTAATTCCTGTGGTAGGGTACACTATTACCCTGTAATATAATACGTGGTCCAATGTAAAAATTATAGGTCAATATTAAGTTCCGATACCGTGCCGTTAGTTAACATTGAAAAATGTCTTCGTATTTCCTTGTTTTAATGCACTATTTAAAATATACATAGTGTACCCCCTAATTGACCTATAATTATTTCCTGTGGTAGGGTACACTATTACCCTGTAATACAATACCTTGTTCAATTTAAATATTATGGGTCAATATTAAGGTTTGATATTGCGCCTTGCGTTAGTTAACCATTGAAAGATGTCTTTGAATTTTTAAAGCATTTTAGAACGCTTATTTCTTTATTTTAAGCTTCTCAGAACACTTTATTTCGCATAGGCATACATAGTAAACTTTAGGGTCACGCTGTGTACCCCCTAATTGACCTATAATTATTTCCTGTGGTAGGGTACACTATTACCCTGTAATATAATAGGTGGTCCAATTTAAAAATTATAGGTCAATATTAAGGTCCGATACCGTGCCGTTAGTTAGCATAGAAAAATGTCTTTGAATTTTAAAAGCATTTTAGAACGCTTATTTCCTTATTTTAAGCTTCTCAGAACACTTTATTTCGCATAGGCATACATAGTAAACTTTAGGGTCACACTGTGTACCCCCTAATTGACCTATAATTATTTCCTGTGGTAGGGTACACTATTACCCTGTAATATAATACGTGGTCCAATTTAAAAATTATGGGTCAATATTAAGGTCCGATACCGTGCCGTTAGTTAACATAGAAAAGTGTCTTCGTATTTCCTTGTTTTAATGCACAATTTAAAATATACATAGTGTACCCCCTAATTGACCTATAATTATTTCCTGTGGTAGGGTACACTATTACCCTGTAATATAATACCTGGTCCAATTTAAATATTATGGGTCAATATTAAGGTCTGATATTGCGCCTTGCGCTAGTTAACCATTGAAAGATGTCTTTGAATTTTTAAAGCATTTTAGAACGCTTATTTCTTCATTTTAAGCTTCTCAGAACACTCTATTTCGCATAAGCATACATAGTAAAATTTAGGGTCACGCTGTGTACCCCCTAAATGACCTATAAATATTTCCTGTGGTAGGGTACACTATTACTCTGTAATATAATACGTGGTCCAATTTAAAAATTATAGGTCAATATTAAGGTCCGATACCGTGCCGTTAGTTAGCATAGAAAAATGTCTTTGAATTTTTAAAGCATTTTAGAACGCTTATTTCCTCATTTTAAGCTTCTCAGAACACTTTATTTCGCATAGGCATACATAGTAAACTTTAGGGTCACTCTGCGTACCCCCTAATTGACCTATAATTATTTCCTGTGGTAGGGTACACTATAACCCTGTAATATAATACGTGGTCCAATTTAAAAATTATAGGTCAATATTAAGGTCCGATACCGTGCCGTTAGTTAACATAGAAAAGTGTCTTCGTATTTCCTTGTTTTAATGCACTATTTAAAATATACATAGTGTACCCCCTAATTGACCTATAATTATTTCCTGTGAAGGGTACACTAATACCCTGTAATATAATACCTGGTCCAATTTAAATGTTATGGGTCAATATTAAGGTCTGATATTGCGCCTTGCGTTAGTTAACCATTGAAAGATGTCTTTGAATTTTTAAAGCATTTTAGAACGCTTATTTCTTCATTTTAAGCTTCTCAGAACACTCTATTTCGCATAGGCATACATAGTAAATTTTAGGGTCATGCTGTGTACCACCTAATTGACCTATAATTATTTCCTGTGGTAAGGTACACTATTACCCTGTAATATAATACGTGGTACAATTTAAAAATTATAGGTCAATATTAAGGTCCGATACCGTGCCGTTAGTTAACATAGAAAAGTGTCTTCGTATTTCCTTGTTTTAATGCACTATTTAAAATATACATAGTGTACCCCTAATTGACCTATAATTATTTCCTGTGGTAGGGTGCACTATTACCCTGTAATATAATACCTGGTCCAATTTAAATATTATGGGTCAATATTAAGGTCTGATATTGCGCCTTGCGCTAGTTAACCATTGAAAGATGTCTTTGAATTTTTAAAGCATTTTAGAACGCTTATTTCTTCATTTTAAGCTTCTCAGAACACTTTATTTCGCATAGGCATACATAGTAAAATTTAGAGTCACGCTGTGTACCCCCTAAATGACCTATAATTATTTCCTGTGGTAGGGCACACTATTACCCTGTAATATAATACGTGGTCCAATTTAAAAATTATAGGTCAATATTAAGGTCCGATACCGTGCCGTTAGTTAACATAGAAAAATGTCTTTGAATTTTTAAAGCATTTTAGAACGCTTATTTCCTCATTTTAAGCTTCTCAGAACACTTTATTTCGCATAGGCATACATAGTAAACTTTAGGGTCACTCTGTGTACCCCCTAATTGACCTATAATTATTTCCTGTGGTAGGGTACACTATAACCCTGTAATATAATACGTGGTCCAGTTTAAAAATTATAGGTCAATATTAAGGTCCGATACCGTGCCGTTAGTTAACATAGAAAAGTGTCTTCGTATTTCCTTGTTTTAATGCACTATTTAAAATATACATAGTGTATCCCCTAATTGACCTATAATTATTTCCTGTGGTAGGGTACACTATTACCCTGTAATATAATACCTGGTCCAATTTAAATATTATGGGTCAATATTAAGGTCTGATATTGCGCCTTGCGTTAGTTAACCATTGAAAGATGTCTTTGAATTTTTAAAGCATTTTTGAACGCTTATTTCTTCATTTTAAGCATCTCAGAACACTCTATTTCGCATAGGCATACATAGTAAAATTTAGGGTCACGCTGTGTACCCCCTAAATGACCTATAATTATTTCCTGTGGTAGGGTACACTATTTCCCTGTAATATAATACGTGGTCCAATTTAAAAATTATCGGTCAATATTAAGGTCCGATACCGTGCCGTTAGTTAACATAGAAAAATGTCTTTGAATTTTTAAAGCATTTTAGAACGCTTATTTCCTCATTTTAAGCTTCTCAGAACACTTTATTTCGCATAGGCATACATAGTAAACTTTAGGGTCACTCTGTGTACCCCCTAATTGACCTATAATTATTTCCTGTGGTAGGGTACACTATAACCCTGTAATATAATACGTGGTCCAATTTAAAAATTATAGGTCAATATTAAGGTCCGATACCGTGCCGTTAGTTAACATAGAAAAGTGTCTTCGTATTTTCTTGTTTTAATGCACTATTTAAAACATACATAGTGTACCCCCTAATTGACCTATAATTATTTCCTGTTGTAGGGTACACTATTACCCTGTAATATAATACCTGGTCCAATTGAAATATTATGGTTCCATATTAAGGTCTGATATCGCGCCTTGCGTTAGTTAACCATTGAAAGATGTCTTTGAATTTTTAAAGCATTTTAGAACGCTTATTTCTTCATTTTAAGCTTCTCAGAACACTCTATTTCGCATAGGCATACATAGTAAGTTTTAGGGTCATGCTGTGTACCACCTAATTGACCTATAATTATTTCCTGTGGTAAGGTACACTATTACCCTGTAATATAATACGTGGTACAATTTAAAAATTATAGGTCAATATTAAGGTCCGATACCGTGCCGTTAGTTAACATAGAAAAGTGTCTTCGTATTTCCTTGTTTTAATGCACTATTTAAAATATACATAGTGTACCCCCTAATTGACCTATAATTATTTCCTGTGGTAGGGTGCACTATTATCCTGTAATATAATACCTGGTCCAATTTAAATATTATGGGTCAATATTAAGGTCTGATATTGCGCCTTGCGCTAGTTAACCATTGAAAGATGTCTTTGAATTTTTAAAGCATTTTAGAACCCTTATTTCTTCATTTTAAGCTTCTCAGAACACTTTATTTCGCATAGGCATACATAGTAAAATTTAGGGTCACGCTGTGTACCCCCTAAATGACCTATAATTATTTCCTGTGGTAGGGCACACTATTACCCTGTAATATAATACGTGGTCCAATTTAAAAATTATAGGTCAATATTAAGGTCCGATACCGTGCCGTTAGTTAGCATAGAAAAATGTCTTTGAATTTTTAAAGCATTTTAGAACGCTTATTTCCTCATTTTAAGCTTCTCAGAACACTTCATTTCGCATAGGCATACATAGAAAACTTTAGGGTCACTCTGCGTACCCCCTAATTGACCTATAATTATTTCCTGTGGTAGGGTACACTATAACCCTGTAATATAATACGTGGTCCAATTTAAAAATTATAGGTCAATATTAAGGTCCGATACCGTGCCGTTAGTTAACATAGAAAAGTGTCTTCGTATTTTCTTGTTTTAATGCACTATTTAAAACATACATAGTGTACCCCCTAATTGACCTATAATTATTTCCTGTTGTAGGGTACACTATTACCCTGTAATATAATACCTGGTCCAATTGAAATATTATGGTTCCATATTAAGGTCTGATATCGCGCCTTGCGTTAGTTAACCATTGAAAGATGTCTTTGAATTTTTAAAGCATTTTAGAACGCTTATTTCTTCATTTTAAGCTTCTCAGAACACTCTATTTCGCATAGGCATACATAGTAAATTTTAGGGTCACGCTGTGTACCACCTAATTGACCTATAATTATTTCCTGTGGTAAGGTACACTATTACCCTGTAATATAATACGTGGTACAATTTAAAAATTATAGGTCAATATTAAGGTCCGATACCGTGCCGTTAGTTAACATAGAAAAGTGTCTTCGTATTTCCTTGTTTTAATGCACTATTTAAAATATACATAGTGTACCCCCTAATTGACCTATAATTATTTCCTGTGGTAGGGTGCACTATTATCCTGTAATATAATACCTGGTCCAATTTAAATATTATGGGTCAATATTAAGGTCTGATATTGCGCCTTGCGCTAGTTAACCATTGAAAGATGTCTTTGAATTTTTAAAGCATTTTAGAACCCTTATTTCTTCATTTTAAGCTTCTCAGAACACTTTATTTCGCATAGGCATACATAGTAAAATTTAGGGTCACGCTGTGTACCCCCTAAATGACCTATAATTATTTCCTGTGGTAGGGCACACTATTACCCTGTAATATAATACGTGGTCCAATTTAAAAATTATAGGTCAATATTAAGGTCCGATACCGTGCCGTTAGTTAGCATAGAAAAATGTCTTTGAATTTTTAAAGCATTTTAGAACGCTTATTTCCTCATTTTAAGCTTCTCAGAACACTTCATTTCGCATAGGCATACATAGAAAACTTTAGGGTCACTCTGCGTACCCCCTAATTGACCTATAATTATTTCCTGTGGTAGGGTACACTATAACCCTGTAATATAATACGTGGTGCAATTTAAAAATTATAGGTCAATATTAAGGTCCGATACCGTGCCGTTAGTTAACATAGAAAAGTGTCTTCGTATTTTCTTGTTTTAATGCACTATTTAAAACATACATAGTGTACCCCCTAATTGACCTATAATTATTTCCTGTTGTAGGGTACACTATTACCCTGTAATATAATACCTGGTCCAATTGAAATATTATGGTTCCATATTAAGGGTCTGATATCGCGCCTTGCGTTAGTTAACCATTGAAAGATGTCTTTGAATTTTTAAAGCATTTTAGAACGCTTATTTCTTCATTTTAAGCTTCTCAGAACACTCTATTTCGCATAGGCATACATAGTAAATTTTAGGGTCATGCTGTGTACCACCTAATTGACCTATAATTATTTCCTGTGGTAAGGTACACTATTACCCTGTAATATAATACGTGGTACAATTTAAAAATTATAGGTCAATATTAAGGTCCGATACCGTGCCGTTAGTTAACATAGAAAAGTGTCTTCGTATTTCCTTGTTTTAATGCACTATTTAAAATATACATAGTGTACCCCCTAATTGACCTATAATTATTTCCTGTGGTAGGGTGCACTATTACCCTGTAATATAATACCTGGTCCAATTTAAATATTATGGGTCAATATTAAGGTCTGATATTGCGCCTTGCGCTAGTTAACCATTGAAAGATGTCTTTGAATTTTTAAAGCATTTTAGAACGCTTATTTCTTCATTTTAAGCTTCTCAGAACACTTTATTTCGCATAGGCATACATAGTAAAATTTAGGGTCACGCTGTGTACCCCCTAAATGACCTATAATTATTTCCTGTGGTAGGGCACACTATTACCCTGTAATATAATACGTGGTCCAATTTAAAAATTATAGGTCAATATTAAGGTCCGATACCGTGCCGTTAGTTAACATAGAAAAATGTCTTTGAATTTTTAAAGCATTTTTGAACGCTTATTTCCTCATTTTAAGCTTCTCAGAACACTTTATTTCGCATAGGCATACATAGTAAACTTTAGGGTCACTCTGTGTACCCCCTAATTGACCTATAATTATTTCCTGTGGTAGGGTACACTATAACCCTGTAATATAATACGTGGTCCAGTTTAAAAATTATAGGTCAATATTAAGGTCCGATACCGTGCCGTTAGTTAACATAGAAAAGTGTCTTCGTATTTCCTTGTTTTAATGCACTATTTAAAATATACATAGTGTGTCCCCTAATTGACCTATAATTATTTCCTGTGGTAGGGTACACTATTACCCTGTAATATAATACCTGGTCCAATTTAAATATTATGGGTCAATATTAAGGTCTGATATTGCGCCTTGCGTTAGTTAACCATTGAAAGATGTCTTTGAATTTTTAAAGCATTTTAGAACGCTTATTTCTTCATTTTAAGCATCTCAGAACACTCTATTTCGCATAGGCATATATAGTAAACTTTAGGGTCACTCTGTGTACCCCCTAATTGACCTATAATTATTTCCTGTGGTAGGGTACACTATAACCCTGTAATATAATACGTGGTCAAATTTAAAAATTATAGGTCAATATTAAGGTCCGATACCGTGCCGTTAGTTAACATAGAAAAGTGTCTTCGTATTTCCTTGTTTTAATGCACTATTTAAAATATACATAGTGTACCCCCTAATTGACCTATAATTATTTCCTGTGGTAGGGTACACTATTACCCTGTAATATAATACCTGGTCCAATTTAAATATTATGGGTCAATATTAAGGTCTGATATTGCGCCTTGCGCTAGTTAACCATTGAAAGATGTCTTTGAATTTTTAAAGCATTTTAGAACCCTTATTTCTTCATTTTAAGCTTCTCAGAACACTTTATTTCGCATAGGCATACATAGTAAAATTTAGGGTCACGCTGTGTACCCCCTAAATGACCTATAATTATTTCCTGTGGTAGGGCACACTATTACCCTGTAATATAATACGTGGTCCAATTTAAAAATTATAGGTCAATATTAAGGTCCGATACCGTGCCGTTAGTTAGCATAGAAAAATGTCTTTGAATTTTTAAAGCATTTTAGAACGCTTATTTCCTCATTTTAAGCTTCTCAGAACACTTCATTTCGCATAGGCATACATAGAAAACTTTAGGGTCACTCTGCGTACCCCCTAATTGACCTATAATTATTTCCTGTGGTAGGGTACACTATAACCCTGTAATATAATACGTGGTCCAATTTAAAAATTATAGGTCAATATTAAGGTCCGATACCGTGCCGTTAGTTAACATAGAAAAGTGTCTTCGTATTTTCTTGTTTTAATGCACTATTTAAAACATACATAGTGTACCCCCTAATTGACCTATAATTATTTCCTGTTGTAGGGTACACTATTACCCTGTAATATAATACCTGGTCCAATTGAAATATTATGGTTCCATATTAAGGTCTGATATCGCGCCTTGCGTTAGTTAACCATTGAAAGATGTCTTTGAATTTTTAAAGCATTTTAGAACGCTTATTTCTTCATTTTAAGCTTCTCAGAACACTCTATTTCGCATAGGCATACATAGTAAATTTTAGGGTCACGCTGTGTACCACCTAATTGACCTATAATTATTTCCTGTGGTAAGGTACACTATTACCCTGTAATATAATACGTGGTACAATTTAAAAATTATAGGTCAATATTAAGGTCCGATACCGTGCCGTTAGTTAACATAGAAAAGTGTCTTCGTATTTCCTTGTTTTAATGCACTATTTAAAATATACATAGTGTACCCCCTAATTGACCTATAATTATTTCCTGTGGTAGGGTGCACTATTATCCTGTAATATAATACCTGGTCCAATTTAAATATTATGGGTCAATATTAAGGTCTGATATTGCGCCTTGCGCTAGTTAACCATTGAAAGATGTCTTTGAATTTTTAAAGCATTTTAGAACCCTTATTTCTTCATTTTAAGCTTCTCAGAACACTTTATTTCGCATAGGCATACATAGTAAAATTTAGGGTCACGCTGTGTACCCCCTAAATGACCTATAATTATTTCCTGTGGTAGGGCACACTATTACCCTGTAATATAATACGTGGTCCAATTTAAAAATTATAGGTCAATATTAAGGTCCGATACCGTGCCGTTAGTTAGCATAGAAAAATGTCTTTGAATTTTTAAAGCATTTTAGAACGCTTATTTCCTCATTTTAAGCTTCTCAGAACACTTCATTTCGCATAGGCATACATAGAAAACTTTAGGGTCACTCTGCGTACCCCCTAATTGACCTATAATTATTTCCTGTGGTAGGGTACACTATAACCCTGTAATATAATACGTGGTGCAATTTAAAAATTATAGGTCAATATTAAGGTCCGATACCGTGCCGTTAGTTAACATAGAAAAGTGTCTTCGTATTTTCTTGTTTTAATGCACTATTTAAAACATACATAGTGTACCCCCTAATTGACCTATAATTATTTCCTGTTGTAGGGTACACTATTACCCTGTAATATAATACCTGGTCCAATTGAAATATTATGGTTCCATATTAAGGGTCTGATATCGCGCCTTGCGTTAGTTAACCATTGAAAGATGTCTTTGAATTTTTAAAGCATTTTAGAACGCTTATTTCTTCATTTTAAGCTTCTCAGAACACTCTATTTCGCATAGGCATACATAGTAAATTTTAGGGTCATGCTGTGTACCACCTAATTGACCTATAATTATTTCCTGTGGTAAGGTACACTATTACCCTGTAATATAATACGTGGTACAATTTAAAAATTATAGGTCAATATTAAGGTCCGATACCGTGCCGTTAGTTAACATAGAAAAGTGTCTTCGTATTTCCTTGTTTTAATGCACTATTTAAAATATACATAGTGTACCCCCTAATTGACCTATAATTATTTCCTGTGGTAGGGTGCACTATTACCCTGTAATATAATACCTGGTCCAATTTAAATATTATGGGTCAATATTAAGGTCTGATATTGCGCCTTGCGCTAGTTAACCATTGAAAGATGTCTTTGAATTTTTAAAGCATTTTAGAACGCTTATTTCTTCATTTTAAGCTTCTCAGAACACTTTATTTCGCATAGGCATACATAGTAAAATTTAGGGTCACGCTGTGTACCCCCTAAATGACCTATAATTATTTCCTGTGGTAGGGCACACTATTACCCTGTAATATAATACGTGGTCCAATTTAAAAATTATAGGTCAATATTAAGGTCCGATACCGTGCCGTTAGTTAACATAGAAAAATGTCTTTGAATTTTTAAAGCATTTTTGAACGCTTATTTCCTCATTTTAAGCTTCTCAGAACACTTTATTTCGCATAGGCATACATAGTAAACTTTAGGGTCACTCTGTGTACCCCCTAATTGACCTATAATTATTTCCTGTGGTAGGGTACACTATAACCCTGTAATATAATACGTGGTCCAGTTTAAAAATTATAGGTCAATATTAAGGTCCGATACCGTGCCGTTAGTTAACATAGAAAAGTGTCTTCGTATTTCCTTGTTTTAATGCACTATTTAAAATATACATAGTGTGTCCCCTAATTGACCTATAATTATTTCCTGTGGTAGGGTACACTATTACCCTGTAATATAATACCTGGTCCAATTTAAATATTATGGGTCAATATTAAGGTCTGATATTGCGCCTTGCGTTAGTTAACCATTGAAAGATGTCTTTGAATTTTTAAAGCATTTTAGAACGCTTATTTCTTCATTTTAAGCATCTCAGAACACTCTATTTCGCATAGGCATATATAGTAAACTTTAGGGTCACTCTGTGTACCCCCTAATTGACCTATAATTATTTCCTGTGGTAGGGTACACTATAACCCTGTAATATAATACGTGGTCAAATTTAAAAATTATAGGTCAATATTAAGGTCCGATACCGTGCCGTTAGTTAACATAGAAAAGTGTCTTCGTATTTCCTTGTTTTAATGCACTATTTAAAATATACATAGTGTACCCCCTAATTGACCTATAATTATTTCCTGTGGTAGGGTACACTATTACCCTGTAATATAATACCTGGTCCAATTTAAATATTATGGGTCAATATTAAGGTCTGATATTGCGCCTAGCGTTAGTTAACCATTGAAAGATGTCTTTGAATTTTTAAAGCATTTTAGAACGCTTATTTCTTCATTTTAAGCTTCTCAGAACACTTTATTTCGCATAGGCATACATAGTAAACTTTAGGGTCACGCTGTGTACCCCCTAATTGACCTATAATTATTTCCTGTGGTAGGATACACTATAACCCTGTAATATAATACGTGGTCCAATTTAAAAATTATAGGTCAATATTAAGGTCCGATACCGTGCCGTTAGTTAACATAGAAAAGTGTCTTCGTATTTCCTTGTTTTAATGCACTATTTAAAATATACATAGTGTACCCCCTAATTGACCTATAATTATATCCTGTGGAAGGGTACACTATTACCCTGTAATATAATACCTGGTCCAATTTAAATATTATGGGTCAATATTAAGGTCTGATATTGCGCCTTGCGTTAGTTAACCATTGAAAGATGTCTTTGAATTTTTAAAGCATTTTTGAACGCTTATTTCTTCATTTTAAGCATCTCAGAACACTCTATTTCGCATAGGCATACATAGTAAAATTTAGGGTCACGCTGTGTACCCCCTAAATGACCTATAAATATTTCCTGTGGTAGGGTACACTATTACCCTGTAATATAATACGTGGTCCAATTTAAAAATTATAGGTCAATATTAAGGTCCGATACCGTGCCGTTAGTTAACATAGAAAAGTGTCTTCGTATTTTCTTGTTTTAATGCACTATTTAAAACATACATAGTGTACCCCCTAATTGACCTATAATTGATTCCTGTTGTAGGGTACACTATTACCCTGTAATATAATACCTGGTCCAATTGAAATATTATGGTTCCATATTAAGGTCTGATATCGCGCCTTGCGTTAGTTAACCATTGAAAGATGTCTTTGAATTTTTAAAGCATTTTAGAACGCTTATTTCTTCATTTTAAGCTTCTCAGAACACTCTATTTCGCATAGGCATACATAGTAAATTTTAGGGTCATGCTGTGTACCACCTAATTGACCTATAATTATTTCCTGTGGTAAGGTACACTATTACCCTGTAATATAATACGTGGTACAATTTAAAAATTATAGGTCAATATTAAGGTCCGATACCGTGCCGTTAGTTAACATAGAAAAGTGTCTTCGTATTTCCTTGTTTTAATGCACTATTTAAAATATACATAGTGTACCCCCTAATTGACCTATAATTATTTCCTGTGGTAGGGTGCACTATTACCCTGTAATATAATACCTGGTCCAATTTAAATATTATGGGTCAATATTAAGGTCTGATATTGCGCCTTGCGCTAGTTAACCATTGAAAGATGTCTTTGAATTTTTAAAGCATTTTAGAACGCTTATTTCTTCATTTTAAGCTTCTCAGAACACTTTATTTCGCATAGGCATACATAGTAAAATTTAGGGTCACGCTGTGTACCCCCTAAATGACCTATAATTATTTCCTGTGGTAGGGCACACTATTACCCTGTAATATAATACGTGGTCCAATTTAAAAATTATAGGTCAATATTAAGGTCCGATACCGTGCCGTTAGTTAACATAGAAAAATGTCTTTGAATTTTTAAAGCATTTAAGAACGCTTATTTCCTCATTTTAAGCTTCTCAGAACACTTTATTTCGCATAGGCATACATAGTAAACTTTAGGGTCACTCTGTGTACCCCCTAATTGACCTATAATTATTTCCTGTGGTAGGGTACACTATAACCCTGTAATATAATACGTGGTCCAGTTTAAAAATTATAGGTCAATATTAAGGTCCGATACCGTGCCGTTAGTTAACATAGAAAAGTGTCTTCGTATTTCCTTGTTTTAATGCACTATTTAAAATATACATAGTGTGTCCCCTAATTGACCTATAATTATTTCCTGTGGTAGGGTACACTATTACCCTGTAATATAATACCTGGTCCAATTTAAATATTATGGGTCAATATTAAGGTCTGATATTGCGCCTTGCGTTAGTTAACCATTGAAAGATGTCTTTGAATTTTTAAAGCATTTTAGAACGCTTATTTCTTCATTTTAAGCATCTCAGAACACTCTATTTCGCATAGGCATATATAGTAAACTTTAGGGTCACTCTGTGTACCCCCTAATTGACCTATAATTATTTCCTGTGGTAGGGTACACTATAACCCTGTAATATAATACGTGGTCAAATTTAAAAATTATAGGTCAATATTAAGGTCCGATACCGTGCCGTTAGTTAACATAGAAAAGTGTCTTCGTATTTCCTTGTTTTAATGCACTATTTAAAATATACATAGTGTACCCCCTAATTGACCTATAATTATTTCCTGTGGTAGGGTACACTATTACCCTGTAATATAATACCTGGTCCAATTTAAATATTATGGGTCAATATTAAGGTCTGATATTGCGCCTAGCGTTAGTTAACCATTGAAAGATGTCTTTGAATTTTTAAAGCATTTTAGAACGCTTATTTCTTCATTTTAAGCTTCTCAGAACACTTTTTTTCGCATAGGCATACATAGTAAACTTTAGGGTCACGCTGTGTACCCCCTAATTGACCTATAATTATTTCCTGTGGTAGGATACACTATAACCCTGTAATATAATACGTGGTCCAATTTAAAAATTATAGGTCAATATTAAGGTCCGATACCGTGCCGTTAGTTAACATAGAAAAGTGTCTTCGTATTTCCTTGATTTAATGCACTATTTAAAATATACATAGTGTACCCCCTAATTGACCTATAATTATTTCCTGTGGTAGGGTACACTATTACCCTGTAATACAATACCTTGTTCAATTTAAATATTATGGGTCAATATTAAGGTTTGATATTGCGCCTTGCGTTAGTTAACCATTGAAAGATGTCTTTGAATTTTTAAAGCATTTTAGAACGCTTATTTCTTCATTTTAAGCTTCTCAGAACACTTTATTTCGCATAGGCATACATAGTAAACTTTAGGGTCACGCTGTGTACCCCCTAATTGACCTATAATTATTTCCTGTGGTAGGGTACACTATTACCCTGTAATATAATAGGTGGTCCAATTTAAAAATTATAGGTCAATATTAAGGTCCGATACCGTGCCGTTAGTTAGCATAGAAAAATGTCTTTGAATTTTTAAAGCATTTTAGAACGCTTATTTCCTCATTTTAAGCTTCTCAGAACACTTTATTTCGCATAGGCATACATAGTAAACTTTAGGGTCACTCTGCGTACCCCCTAATTGACCTATAATTATTTCCTGTGGTAGGGTACACTATAACCCTGTAATATAATACGTGGTCCAATTTACAAATTATAGGTCAATATTAAGGTCCGATACCGTGCCGTTAGTTAACATAGAAAAGTGTCTTCGTATTTCCTTGTTTTAATGCACTATTTAAAATATACATAGTGTACCCCCTAATTGACCTATAATTATTTCCTGTGGTAGGGTACACTATTACCCTGTAATATAATACCTGGTCCAATTTAAATATTATGGGTCAATATTAAGGTCTGATATTGCGCCTTGCGTTAGTTAACCATTGAAAGATGTCTTTGAATTTTTAAAGCATTTTTGAACTCTTATTTCTTCATTTTAAGCATCTCAGAACACTCTATTTCGCATAGGCATACATAGTAAAATTTAGGGTCACGCTGTGTAACCCCTAAATGACCTATAATTATTTCCTGTGGTAGGGTACACTATTTCCCTGTAATATAATACGTGGTCCAATTTAAAAATTATAGGTCAATATTAAGGTCCGATACCGTGCCGTTAGTTAACATAGAAAAATGTCTTTGAATTTTTAAAGCATTTTAGAACGCTTATTTCCTCATTTTAAGCTTCTCAGAACACTTTATTTCGCATAGGCATACATAGTAAACTTTAGGGTCACTCTGTGTACCCCCTAATTGACCTATAATTATTTCCTGTGGTAGGGTACACTATAACCCTGTAATATAATACGTGGTCCAGTTTAAAAATTATAGGTCAATATTAAGGTCCGATACCGTGCCGTTAGTTAACATAGAAAAGTGTCTTCGTATTTCCTTGTTTTAATGCACTATTTAAAATATACATAGTGTATCCCCTAATTGACCTATAATTATTTCCTGTGGTAGGGTACACTATTACCCTGTAATATAATACCTGGTCCAATTTAAATATTATGGGTCAATATTAAGGTCTGATATTGCGCCTTGCGTTAGTTAACCATTGAAAGATGTCTTTGAATTTTTAAAGCATTTTAGAACGCTTATTTCTTCATTTTAAGCATCTCAGAACACTCTATTTCGCATAGGCATATATAGTAAACTTTAGGGTCACTCTGTGTACCCCCTAATTGACCTATAATTATTTCCTGTGGTAGGGTACACTATAACCCTGTAATATAATACGTGGTCAAATTTAAAAATTATAGGTCAATATTAAGGTCCGATACCGTGCCGTTAGTTAACATAGAAAAGTGTCTTCGTATTTCCTTGTTTTAATGCACTATTTAAAATATACATAGTGTACCCCCTAATTGACCTATAATTATTTCCTGTGGTAGGGTACACTATTACCCTGTAATATATTACCTGGTCCAATTTAAATATTATGGGTCAATATTAAGGTCTGATATTGCGCCTAGCGTTAGTTAACCATTGAAAGATGTCTTTGAATTTTTAAAGCATTTTAGAACGCTTATTTCTTCATTTTAAGCTTCTCAGAACACTTTATTTCGCATAGGCATACATAGTAAACTTTAGGGTCACGCTGTGTACCCCCTAATTGACCTATAATTATTTCCTGTGGTAGGATACACTATAACCCTGTAATATAATACGTGGTCCAATTTAAAAATTATAGGTCAATATTAAGGTCCGATACCGTGCCGTTATTTAACATAGAAAAGTGTCTTCGTATTTCCTTGTTTTAATGCACTATTTAAAATATACATAGTGTACCCCCTAATTGACCTATAATTATTTCCTGTGGAAGGGTACACTATTACCCTGTAATATAATACCTGGTCCAATTTAAATATTATGGGTCAATATTAAGGTCTGATATTGCGCCTTGCGTTAGTTAACCATTGAAAGATGTCTTTGAATTTTTAAAGCATTTTTGAACGCTTATTTCTTCATTTTAAGCATCTCAGAACACTCTATTTCGCATAGGCATACATAGTAAAATTAAGGGTCACGCTGTGTACCCCCTAAATGACCTATAAATATTTCCTTTGGTAGGGTACACTATTACCCTGTAATATAATACGTGGTCCAATTTAAAAATTATAGGTCAATATTAAGGTCCGATACCGTGCCGTTAGTTAACATAGAAAAATGTCTTTGAATTTTTAAAGCATTTTAGAATGCTTATTTCCTCATTTTAAGCTTCTCAGAACACTTTATTTCGCATAGGCATACATAGTAAAATTTAGGGTCACGCTGTGTACCCCCTAAATGACCTATAATTAATTCCTGTGGTAGGGTACACTATTACCCTGTAATATAATACGTGGTCCAATGTAAAAATTATAGGTCAATATTAAGTTCCGATACCGTGCTGTTAGTTAACATTGAAAAATGTCGTCGTATTTCCTTGTTTTAATGCACTATTTAAAATATACATAGTGTACCCCCTAATTGACCTATAATTATTTCCTGTGGTAGGGTACACTATTACCCTGTAATACAATACCTTGTTCAATTTAAATATTATGGGTCAATATTAAGGTTTGATATTGCGCCTTGCGTTAGTTAACCATTGAAAGATGTCTTTGAATTTTTAAAGCATTTTAGAACGCTTATTTCTTCATTTTAAGCTTCTCAGAACACTTTATTTCGCATAGGCATACATAGTAAACTTTAGGGTCACGCTGTGTACCCCCTAATTGACCTATAATTATTTCCTGTGGTAGGGTACACTTTACCCTGTAATATAATAGGTGGTCCAATTTAAAAATTATAGGTCAATATTAAGGTCCGATACCGTGCCGTTAGTTAGCATAGAAAAATGTCTTTGAATTTTTAAAGCATTTTAGAACGCTTATTTCCTCATTTTAAGCTTCTCAGAACACTTTATTTCGCATAGGCATACATAGTAAACTTTAGGGTCACTCTGCGTACCCCCTAATTGACCTATAATTATTTCCTGTGATAGGGTACACTATAACCCTGTAATATAATACGTGGTCCAATTTACAAATTATAGGTCAATACTAAGGTCCGATACCGTGCCGTTAGTTAACATAGAAAAGTGTCTTCGTATTTCCTTGTTTTAATGCACTATTTAAAATATAAATAGTGTACCCCCTAATTGACCTATAATTATTTCCTGTGGTAGGGTACACTATTACCCTGTAATACAATACCTTGTTCAATTTAAATATTATGGGTCAATATTAAGGTTTGATATTGCGCCTTGCGTTAGTTAACCATTGAAAGATGTCTTTGAATTTTTAAAGCATTTTAGAAGGCTTATTTCTTCATTTTAAGCTTCTCAGAACACTTTATTTCGCATAGGCATACATAGTAAACTTTAGGGTCACGCTGTGTACCCCCTAATTGACCTATAATTATTTCCTGTGGTAGGGTACACTATTACCCTGTAATATAATAGGTGGTCCAATTTAAAAATTATAGGTCAATATTAAGGTCCGATACCGTGCCGTTAGTTAGCATAGAAAAATGTCTTTGAATTTTTAAAGCATTTTAGAACGCTTATTTCCTCATTTTAAGCTTCTCAGAACACTTTATTTCGCATAGGCATACATAGTAAACTTTAGGGTCACACTGCGTACCCCCTAATTGACCTATAATTATTTCCTGTGGTAGGGTACACTATAACCCTGTAATATAATACGTGGTCCAATTTAAAAATTATAGGTCAATATTAAGGTCCGATACCGTGCCGTTAGTTAACATAGAAAAGTATCTTCGTATTTTCTTGTTTTAATGCACTATTTAAAACATACATAGTGTACCCCCTAATTGACCTATAATTATTTCCTGTTGTAGGGTACACTATTACCCTGTAATATAATACCTGGTCCAATTGAAATATTATGGTTCCATATTAAGGTCTGATATCGCGCCTTGCGTTAGTTAACCATTGAAAGATGTCTTTGAATTTTTAAAGCATTTTAGAACGCTTATTTCTTCATTTTAAGCTTCTCAGAACACTCTATTTCGCATAGGCATACATAGTAAATTTTAGGGTCATGCTGTGTACCACCTAATTGACCTATAATTATTTCCTGTGGTAAGGTACACTATTACCCTGTAGAATAATACGTGGTACAATTTAAAAATTATAGGTCAATATTAAGCTCCGATACCGTGCCGTTAGTTAACATAGAAAAGTGTCTTCGTATTTCCTTGTTTTAATGCACTATTTAAAATATACATAGTGTACCCCCTAATTGACCTATAATTATTTCCTGTGGTAGGGTGCACTATTACCCTGTAATATAATACCTGGTCCAATTTAAATATTATGGGTCAATATTAAGGTCTGATATTGCGCCTTGCGCTAGTTAACCATTGAAAGATGTCTTTGAATTTTTAAAGCATTTTAGAACGCTTATTTCTTCATTTTAAGCTTCTCAGAACACTTTATTTCGCATAGGCATACATAGTAAAATTTAGGGTCACGCTGTGTACCCCCTAAATGACCTATAATTATTTCCTGTGGTAGGGCACACTATTACCCTGTAATATAATACGTGGTCCAATTTAAAAATTATAGGTCAATATTAAGGTCCGATACCGTGCCGTTAGTTAACATAGAAAAATGTCTTTGAATTTTTAAAGCATTTTAGAACGCTTATTTCCTCATTTTAAGCTTCTCAGAACACTTTATTTCGCATAGGCATACATAGTAAACTTTAGGGTCACTCTGTGTACCCCCTAATTGACCTATAATTATTTCCTGTAGTAGGGTACACTATAACCCTGTAATATAATACGTGGTCCAGTTTAAAAATTATAGGTCAATATTAAGGTCCGATACCGTGCCGTTAGTTAACATAGAAAAGTGTCTTCGTATTTCCTTGTTTTAATGCACTATTTAAAATATACATAGTGTATCCCCTAATTGACCTATAATTATTTCCTGTGGTAGGGTACAATATTACCCTGTAATATAATACCTGGTCCAATTGAAATATTATGGTTCCATATTAAGGTCTGATATCGCGCCTTGCGTTAGTTAACCATTGAAAGATGTCTTTGAATTTTTAAAGCATTTTAGAACGCTTATTTCTTCATTTTAAGCTTCTCAGAACACTCTATTTCGCATAGGCATACATAGTAAATTTTAGGGTCATGCTGTGTACCACCTAATTGACCTATAATTATTTCCTGTGGTAAGGTACACTATTACCCTGTAATATAATACGTGGTACAATTTAAAAATTATAGGTCAATATTAAGGTCCGATACCGTGCCGTTAGTTAACATAGAAAAGTGTCTTCGTATTTCCTTGTTTTAATGCACTATTTAAAATATACATAGTGTACCCCCTAATTGACCTATAATTATTTCCTGTGGAAGGGTACACTATTACCCTGTAATATAATACCTGGTCCAATTTAAATATTATGGGTCAATATTAAGGTCTGATATTGCGCCTTGCGTTAGTTAACCATTGAAAGATGTCTTTGAATTTTTAAAGCATTTTTGAACGCTTATTTCTTCATTTTAAGCATCTCAGAACACTCTATTTCGCATAGGCATACATAGTAAAATTAAGGGTCACGCTGTGTACCCCCTAAATGACCTATAAATATTTCCTTTGGTAGGGTACACTATTACCCTGTAATATAATACGTGGTCCAATTTAAAAATTATAGGTCAATATTAAGGTCCGATACCGTGCCGTTAGTTAACATAGAAAAATGTCTTTGAATTTTTAAAGCATTTTAGAATGCTTATTTCCTCATTTTAAGCTTCTCAGAACACTTTATTTCGCATAGGCATACATAGTAAAATTTAGGGTCACGCTGTGTACCCCCTAAATGACCTATAATTAATTCCTGTGGTAGGGTACACTATTACCCTGTAATATAATACGTGGTCCAATGTAAAAATTATAGGTCAATATTAAGTTCCGATACCGTGCTGTTAGTTAACATTGAAAAATGTCGTCGTATTTCCTTGTTTTAATGCACTATTTAAAATATACATAGTGTACCCCCTAATTGACCTATAATTATTTCCTGTGGTAGGGTACACTATTACCCTGTAATACAATACCTTGTTCAATTTAAATATTATGGGTCAATATTAAGGTTTGATATTGCGCCTTGCGTTAGTTAACCATTGAAAGATGTCTTTGAATTTTTAAAGCATTTTAGAACGCTTATTTCTTCATTTTAAGCTTCTCAGAACACTTTATTTCGCATAGGCATACATAGTAAACTTTAGGGTCACGCTGTGTACCCCCTAATTGACCTATAATTATTTCCTGTGGTAGGGTACACTATTACCCTGTAATATAATAGGTGGTCCAATTTAAAAATTATAGGTCAATATTAAGGTCCGATACCGTGCCGTTAGTTAGCATAGAAAAATGTCTTTGAATTTTTAAAGCATTTTAGAACGCTTATTTCCTCATTTTAAGCTTCTCAGAACACTTTATTTCGCATAGGCATACATAGTAAACTTTAGGGTCACTCTGCGTACCCCCTAATTGACCTATAATTATTTCCTGTGATAGGGTACACTATAACCCTGTAATATAATACGTGGTCCAATTTACAAATTATAGGTCAATACTAAGGTCCGATACCGTGCCGTTAGTTAACATAGAAAAGTGTCTTCGTATTTCCTTGTTTTAATGCACTATTTAAAATATAAATAGTGTACCCCCTAATTGACCTATAATTATTTCCTGTGGTAGGGTACACTATTACCCTGTAATACAATACCTTGTTCAATTTAAATATTATGGGTCAATATTAAGGTTTGATATTGCGCCTTGCGTTAGTTAACCATTGAAAGATGTCTTTGAATTTTTAAAGCATTTTAGAAGGCTTATTTCTTCATTTTAAGCTTCTCAGAACACTTTATTTCGCATAGGCATACATAGTAAACTTTAGGGTCACGCTGTGTACCCCCTAATTGACCTATAATTATTTCCTGTGGTAGGGTACACTATTACCCTGTAATATAATAGGTGGTCCAATTTAAAAATTATAGGTCAATATTAAGGTCCGATACCGTGCCGTTAGTTAGCATAGAAAAATGTCTTTGAATTTTTAAAGCATTTTAGAACGCTTATTTCCTCATTTTAAGCTTCTCAGAACACTTTATTTCGCATAGGCATACATAGTAAACTTTAGGGTCACACTGCGTACCCCCTAATTGACCTATAATTATTTCCTGTGGTAGGGTACACTATAACCCTGTAATATAATACGTGGTCCAATTTAAAAATTATAGGTCAATATTAAGGTCCGATACCGTGCCGTTAGTTAACATAGAAAAGTATCTTCGTATTTTCTTGTTTTAATGCACTATTTAAAACATACATAGTGTACCCCCTAATTGACCTATAATTATTTCCTGTTGTAGGGTACACTATTACCCTGTAATATAATACCTGGTCCAATTGAAATATTATGGTTCCATATTAAGGTCTGATATCGCGCCTTGCGTTAGTTAACCATTGAAAGATGTCTTTGAATTTTTAAAGCATTTTAGAACGCTTATTTCTTCATTTTAAGCTTCTCAGAACACTCTATTTCGCATAGGCATACATAGTAAATTTTAGGGTCATGCTGTGTACCACCTAATTGACCTATAATTATTTCCTGTGGTAAGGTACACTATTACCCTGTAGAATAATACGTGGTACAATTTAAAAATTATAGGTCAATATTAAGCTCCGATACCGTGCCGTTAGTTAACATAGAAAAGTGTCTTCGTATTTCCTTGTTTTAATGCACTATTTAAAATATACATAGTGTACCCCCTAATTGACCTATAATTATTTCCTGTGGTAGGGTGCACTATTACCCTGTAATATAATACCTGGTCCAATTTAAATATTATGGGTCAATATTAAGGTCTGATATTGCGCCTTGCGCTAGTTAACCATTGAAAGATGTCTTTGAATTTTTAAAGCATTTTAGAACGCTTATTTCTTCATTTTAAGCTTCTCAGAACACTTTATTTCGCATAGGCATACATAGTAAAATTTAGGGTCACGCTGTGTACCCCCTAAATGACCTATAATTATTTCCTGTGGTAGGGCACACTATTACCCTGTAATATAATACGTGGTCCAATTTAAAAATTATAGGTCAATATTAAGGTCCGATACCGTGCCGTTAGTTAACATAGAAAAATGTCTTTGAATTTTTAAAGCATTTTAGAACGCTTATTTCCTCATTTTAAGCTTCTCAGAACACTTTATTTCGCATAGGCATACATAGTAAACTTTAGGGTCACTCTGTGTACCCCCTAATTGACCTATAATTATTTCCTGTAGTAGGGTACACTATAACCCTGTAATATAATACGTGGTCCAGTTTAAAAATTATAGGTCAATATTAAGGTCCGATACCGTGCCGTTAGTTAACATAGAAAAGTGTCTTCGTATTTCCTTGTTTTAATGCACTATTTAAAATATACATAGTGTATCCCCTAATTGACCTATAATTATTTCCTGTGGTAGGGTACAATATTACCCTGTAATATAATACCTGGTCCAATTGAAATATTATGGTTCCATATTAAGGTCTGATATCGCGCCTTGCGTTAGTTAACCATTGAAAGATGTCTGAATTTTTAAAGCATTTTAGAACGCTTATTTCTTCATTTTAAGCTTCTCAGAACACTCTATTTCGCATAGGCATACATAGTAAATTTTAGGGTCATGCTGTGTACCACCTAATTGACCTATAATTATTTCCTGTGGTAAGGTACACTATTACCCTGTAATATAATACGTGGTACAATTTAAAAATTATAGGTCAATATTAAGGTCCGATACCGTGCCGTTAGTTAACATAGAAAAGTGTCTTCGTATTTCCTTGTTTTAATGCACTATTTAAAATATACATAGTGTACCCCCTAATTGACCTATAATTATTTCCTGTGGTAGGGTGCACTATTACCCTGTAATATAATACCTGGTCCAATTTAAATATTATGGGTCAATATTAAGGTCTGATATTGCGCCTTGCGCTAGTTAACCATTGAAAGATGTCTTTGAATTTTTAAAGCATTTTAGAACGCTTATTTCTTCATTTTAAGCTTCTCAGAACACTCTATTTCGCATAAGCATACATAGTAAAATTTAGGGTCACGCTGTGTACCCCCTAAATGACCTATAATTATTTCCTGTGGTAGGGCACACTATTACCCTGTAATATAATACGTGGTCCAATTTAAAAATTATAGGTCAATATTAAGGTCCGATACCGTGCCGTTAGTTAACATTGAAAAATGTCTTTGAATTTTTAAAGCATTTTAGAACGCTTATTTCCTCATTTTAAGCTTCTCAGAACACTTTATTTCGCATAGGCATACATAGTAAACTTTAGGGTCACGCTGTGTACCCCCTAATTGACCTATAATTATTTCTTGTGGTAGGATACACTATAACCCTGCAATATAATACGTGGTCCAATTTAAAAATTATAGGTCAATATTAAGGTCAGATACCGTGCCGTTAGTTAACATAGAAAAGTGTCTTCGAATTTCCTTGTTTTAATGCACTATTTAAAATATACATAGTGTACCCCCTAATTGACCTATAATTATTTCCTGTGGTAGGGTACACTATTACCCTCAGATATAATACCTGGTTCAAGTTAAATATTATGGGTCAATATTAAGGTCTGATATTGCGCCTTGCGTTAGTTAACCATTGAAAGATGTCTTTGAATTTTTAAAGCATTTTAGAACGCTTATTTCTTCATTTTAAGCATCTCAGAACACTCTATTTCGCATAGGCATACATAGTAAACTTTAGGGTCACGCTGTGTACCCCCTAATTGACCTATAATTATTTCCTGTTGTAGGGTACACTATTACCCTGTAATATAATAGGTGGTCCAATTTAAAAATTATAGGTCAATATTAAGGTCCGATACCGTGCCGTTAGTTAGCATAGAAAAATGTCTTTGAATTTTTAAAGCATTTTAGAACGCTTATTTCCTCATTTTAAGCTTCTCAGAACACTTCATTTCGCATAGGCATACATAGAAAACTTTAGGGTCACTCTGCGTACCCCCTAATTGACCTATAATTATTTCCTGTGGTAGGGTACACTATAACCCTGTAATATAATACGTGGTCCAATTTAAAAATTATAGGTCAATATTAAGGTCCGATACCGTGCCGTTAGTTAACATAGAAAAGTGTCTTCGTATTTTCTTGTTTTAATGCACTATTTAAAACATACATAGTGTACCCCCTAATTGACCTATAATTATTTCCTGTTGTAGGGTACACTATTACCCTGTAATATAATACCTGGTCCAATTGAAATATTATGGTTCCATATTAAGGTCTGATATCGCGCCTTGCGTTAGTTAACCATTGAAAGATGTCTTTGAATTTTTAAAGCATTTTAGAACGCTTATTTCTTCATTTTAAGCTTCTCAGAACACTCTATTTCGCATAGGCATACATAGTAAATTTTAGGGTCATGCTGTGTACCACCTAATTGACCTATAATTATTTCCTGTGGTAAGGTACACTATTACCCTGTAATATAATACGTGGTACAATTTAAAAATTATAGGTCAATATTAAGGTCCGATACCGTGCCGTTAGTTAACATAGAAAAATGTCTTTGAATTTTTAAAGCATTTTAGAACGCTTATTTCCTCATTTTAAGCTTCTCAGAACACTTTATTTCGCTTAGGCATACATAGTAAACTTTATGGTCACTCTGTGTACCCCCTAATTGACCTATAATTATTTCCTGTGGTAGGGTACACTATAACCCTGTAATATAATACGTGGTCCAGTTTAAAAATTATAGGTCAATATTAAGGTCCGATACCGTGCCGTTAGTTAACATAGAAAAGTGTCTTCGTATTTCCTTGTTTTAATGCACTATTTAAAATATACATAGTGTATCCCCTAATTGACCTATAATTATTTCCTGTGGTAGGGTACACTATTACCCTGTAATATAATACCTGGTCCAATTTAAATATTATGGGTCAATATTAAGGTCTGATATTGCGCCTTGCGTTAGTTAACCATTGAAAGATGTCTTTGAATTTTTAAAGCATTTTAGAACGCTTATTTCTTCATTTTAAGCATCTCAGAACACTCTATTTCGCATAGGCATATATAGTAAACTTTAGGGTCACTCTGTGTACCCCCTAATTGACCTATAATTATTTCCTGTGGTAGGGTACACTATAACCCTGTAATATAATACGTGGTCAAATTTAAAAATTATAGGTCAATATTAAGGTCCGATACCGTGCCGTTAGTTAACATAGAAAAGTGTCTTCGTATTTCCTTGTTTTAATGCACTATTTAAAATATACATAGTGTACCCCCTAATTGACCTATAATTATTTCCTGTGGTAGGGTACTCTCTTACCCTGTAATATAATACCTGGTCCAATTTAAATATTATGGGTCAATATTAAGGTCTGATATTGCGCCTAGCGTTAGTTAACCATTGAAAGATGTCTTTGAATTTTTAAAGCATTTTAGAACGCTTATTTCTTCATTTTAAGCTTCTCAGAACACTTTATTTCGCATAGGCATACATAGTAAACTTTAGGGTCACGCTGTGTACCCCCTAATTGACCTATAATTATTTCCTGTGGTAGGATACACTATAACCCTGTAATATAATACGTGGTCCCATTTAAAAATTATAGGTCAATATTAAGGTCCGATACCGTGCCGTTAGTTAACATAGAAAAGTGTCTTCGTATTTCCTTGTTTTAATGCACTATTTAAAATATACATAGTGTACCCCCTAATTGACCTATAATTATTTCCTGTGGAAGGGTACACTATTACCCTGTAATATAATACCTGGTCCAATTTAAATATTATGGGTCAATATTAAGGTCTGATATTGCGCCTTGCGTTAGTTAACCATTGAAAGATGTCTTTGAATTTTTAAAGCATTTTTGAACGCTTATTTCTTCATTTTAAGCATCTCAGAACACTCTATTTCGCATAGGCATACATAGTAAAATTTAGGGTCACGCTGTGTACACCCTAAATGACCTATAAATATTTCCTGTGGTAGGGTACACTATTACCCTGTAATATAATACGTGGTCCAATTTAAAAATTATAGGTCAATATTAAGGTCCGATACCGTGCCGTTAGTTAACATAGAAAAATGTCTTTGAATTTTTAAAGCATTTTAGAATGCTTATTTCCTCATTTTAAGCTTCTCAGAACACTTTATTTCGCATAGGCATACATAGTAAAATTTAGGGTCACGCTGTGTACCACCTAAATAACCTATAATTAATTCCTGTGGTAGGGTACACTATTACCCTGTAATATAATACGTGGTCCAATGTAAAAATTATAGGTCAATATTAAGTTCCGATACCGTGCTGTTAGTTAACATTGAAAAATGTCGTCGTATTTCCTTGTTTTAATGCACTATTTAAAATATACATAGTGTACCCCCTAATTGACCTATAATTATTTCCTGTGGTAGGGTACACTATTACCCTGTAATACAATACCTTGTTCAATTTAAATATTATGGGTCAATATTAAGGTTTGATATTGCGCCTTGCGTTAGTTAACCATTGAAAGATGTCTTTGAATTTTTAAAGCATTTTAGAACGCTTATTTCTTCATTTTAAGCTTCTCAGAACACTTTATTTCGCATAGGCATACATAGTAAACTTTAGGGTCACGCTGTGTACCCCCTAATTGACCTATAATTATTTCCTGTGGTAGGGTACACTATTACCCTGTAATATAATAGGTGGTCCAATTTAAAAATTATAGGTCAATATTAAGGTCCGATACCGTGCCGTTAGTTAGCATAGAAAAATGTCTTTGAATTTTTAAAGCATTTTAGAACGCTTATTTCCTCATTTTAAGCTTCTCAGAACACTTTATTTCGCATAGGCATACATAGTAAACTTTAGGGTCACTCTGCGTACCCCCTAATTGACCTATAATTATTTCCTGTGATAGGGTACACTATAACCCTGTAATATAATACGTGGTCCAATTTACAAATTATAGGTCAATATTAAGGTCCGATACCGTGCCGTTAGTTAACATAGAAAAGTGTCTTCGTATTTCCTTGTTTTAATGCACTATTTAAAATATAAATAGTGTACCCCCTAATTGACCTATAATTATTTCCTGTGGTAGGGTACACTATTACCCTGTAATATAATACCTGGTCCAATTTAAATATTATGGGTCAATATTAAGGTCTGATATTGCGCCTTGCGTTAGTTAACCATTGAAAGATGTCTTTGAATTTTTAAAGCATTTTTGAACTCTTATTTCTTCATTTTAAGCATCTCAGAACACTCTATTTCGCATAGGCATACATAGTAAAATTTAGGGTCACGCTGTGTACCCCCTAAATGACCTATAATTATTTCCTGTGGTAGGGTACACTATTTCCCTGTAATATAATACGTGGTCCAATTTAAAAATTATAGGTCAATATTAAGGTCCGATACCGTGCCGTTAGTTAACATAGAAAAATGTCTTTGAATTTTTAAAGCATTTTAGAACGCTTATTTCCTCATTTTAAGCTTCTCAGAACACTTTATTTCGCATAGGCATACATAGTAAACTTTAGGGTCACTCTGTGTACCCCCTAATTGACCTATAATTATTTCCTGTGGTAGGGTACACTATAACCCTGTAATATAATACGTGGTCCAATTTAAAAATTATACGTCAATATTAAGGTCCGATACCGTGCCGTTAGTTAACATAGAAAAGTGTCTTCGTATTTTCTTGTTTTAATGCACTATTTAAAACATACATAGTGTACCCCCTAATTGACCTATAATTATTTCCTGTTGTAGGGTACACTATTACCCTGTAATATAATACCTGGTCCAATTGAAATATTATGGTTCCATATTAAGGTCTGATATCGCGCCTTGCGTTAGTTAACCATTGAAAGATGTCTTTGAATTTTTAAAGCATTTTAGAACGCTTATTTCTTCATTTTAAGCTTCTCAGAACACTCTATTTCGCATAGGCATACATAGTAAATTTTAGGGTCATGCTGTGTACCACCTAATTGACCTATAATTATTTCCTGTGGTAAGGTACACTATTACCCTGTAATATAATACGTGGTACAATTTAAAAATTATAGGTCAATATTAAGGTCCGATACCGTGCCGTTAGTTAACATAGAAAAGTGTCTTCGTATTTCCTTGTTTTAATGCACTATTTAAAATATACATAGTGTACCCCCTAATTGACCTATAATTATTTCCTGTGGTAGGGTGCACTATTACCCTGTAATATAGTACCTGGTCCAATTTAAATATTATGGGTCAATATTAAGGTCTGATATTGCGCCTTGCGCTAGTTAAACATTGAAAGATGTCTTTGAATTTTTAAAGCATTTTAGAACGCTTATTTCTTCATTTTAAGCTTCTCAGAACACTTTATTTCGCATAGGCATACATGGTAAAATTTAGGGTCACGCTGTGTACCCCCTAAATGACCTATAATTATTTCCTGTGGTAGGGCACACTATTACCCTGTAATATAATACGTGGTCCAATTTAAAAATTATAGGTCAATATTAAGGTCCGATACCGTGCCGTTAGTTAACATAGAAAAATGTCTTTGAATTTTTAAAGCATTTTAGAACGCTTATTTCCTCATTTTAAGCTTCTCAGAACACTTTATTTCGCATAGGCATACATAGTAAACTTTAGGGTCACTCTGTGTACCCCCTAATTGACCTATAATTATTTCCTGTGGTAGGGTACACTATAACCCTGTAATATAATACGTGGTCCAGTTTAAAAATTATAGGTCAATATTAAGGTCCGATACCGTGCCGTTAGTTAACATAGAAAAGTGTCTTCGTATTTCCTTGTTTTAATGCACTATTTAAAATATACATAGTGTATCCCCTAATTGACCTATAATTATTTCCTGTGGTAGGGTACACTATTACCCTGTAATATAATACCTGGTCCAATTGAAATATTATGGTTCCATATTAAGGTCTGATATCGCGCCTTGCGTTAGTTAACCATTGAAAGATGTCTTTGAATTTTTAAAGCATTTTAGAACGCTTATTTCTTCATTTTAAGCTTCTCAGAACACTCTATTTCGCATAGGCATACATAGTAAATTTTAGGGTCATGCTGTGTACCACCTAATTGACCTATAATTATTTCCTGTGGTAGGGTACACTATTACCCTGTAATATAATACGTGGTACAATTTAAAAATTATAGGTCAATATTAAGGTTCGATACCGTGCCGTTAGTTAACATAGAAAAGTGTCTTCGTATTTCCTTGTTTTAATGCACTAATTAAAATATACATAGTGTACCCCCTAATTGACCTATAATTATTTCCTGTGGTAGGGTGCACTAATACCCTGTAATATAATACCTGGTCCAATTTAAATATTATGGGTCAATATTAAGGTCTGATATTGCGCCTTGCGCTAGTTAACCATTGAAAGATGTCTTTGAATTTTTAAAGCATTTTAGAACGCTTATTTCTTCATTTTAAGCTTCTCAGAACACTCTATTTCGCATAAGCATACATAGTAAAATTTAGGGTCACGCTGTGTACCCCCTAAATGACCTATAATTGTTTCCTGTGGTAGGGTTAACTATTACCCTGTAATATAATACGTGGTCCAATTTAAAAATTATAGGTCAATATTAAGGTCCGATACCGTGCCGTTAGTTAACATTGAAAAATGTCTTTGAATTTTTAAAGCATTTTAGAACGCTTATTTCCTCATTTTAAGCTTCTCAGAACACTTTATTTCGCATAGGCATACATAGTAAACTTTAGGGTCACGCTGTGTACCCCCTAATTGACCTATAATTATTTCCTGCGGTAGGATACACTATAACCCTGTAATATAATACGTGGTCCAATTTAAAAATTATAGGTCAATATTAAGGTCAGATACCGTGCCGTTAGTTAACATAGAAAAGTGTCTTCGAATTTCCTTGTTTTAATGCACTATTTAAAATATACATAGTGTACCCCCTAATTGACCTATAATTATTTCCTGGGGTAGGGTACACTATTACCCTCAGATATAATACCTGGTTCAAGTTAAATATTATGGGTCAATATTAAGGTCTGATATTGCGCCTTGCGTTAGTTAACCATTGAAAGATGTCTTTGAATTTTTAAAGCATTTTAGAACGCTTATTTCTTCATTTTAAGCATCTCAGAACACTCTATTTCGCATAGGCATACATAGTAAACTTTAAGGTCACGCTGTGTACCCCCTAATTGACCTATAATTATTTCCTGTTGTAGGGTACACTATTACCCTGTAATATAATAGGTGGTCCAATTTAAAAATTATAGGTCAATATTAAGGTCCGATACCGTGCCGTTAGTTAGCATAGAAAAATGTCTTTGAATTTTTAAAGCATTTTAGAACGCTTATTTCCTCATTTTAAGCTTCTCAGAACACTTCATTTCGCATAGGCATACATAGAAAACTTTAGGGTCACTCTGCGTACCCCCTAATTGACCTATAATTATTTCCTGTGGTAGGGTACACTATAACCCTGTAATATAATACGTGGTCCAATTTAAAAATTATAGGTCAATATTAAGGTCCGATACCGTGCCGTTAGTTAACATAGAAAAGTGTCTTCGTATTTTCTTGTTTTAATGCACTATTTAAAACATACATAGTGTACCCCCTAATTGACCTATAATTATTTCCTGTTGTAGGGTACACTATTACCCTGTAATATAATACCTGGTCCAATTGAAATATTATGGTTCCATATTAAGGTCTGATATCGCGCCTTGCGTTAGTTAACCATTGAAAGATGTCTTTGAATTTTTAAAGCATTTTAGAACGCTTATTTCTTCATTTTAAGCTTCTCAGAACACTCTATTTCGCATAGGCATACATAGTAAATTTTAGGGTCATGCTGTGTACCACCTAATTGACCTATAATTATTTCCTGTGGTAAGGTACACTATTACCCTGTAATATAATACGTGGTACAATTTAAAAATTATAGGTCAATATTAAGGTCCGATACCGTGCCGTTAGTTAACATAGAAAAGTGTCTTCGTATTTCCTTGTTTTAATGCACTATTTAAAATATACATAGTGTACCCCCTAATTGACCTATAATTATTTCCTGTGGTAGGGTGCACTATTACCCTGTAATATAATACCTGGTCCAATTTAAATATTATGGGTCAATATTAAGGTCTGATATTGCGCCTTGCGCTAGTTAACCATTGAAAGATGTCTTTGAATTTTTAAAGCATTTTAGAACGCTTATTTCTTCATTTTAAGCTTCTCAGAACACTTTATTTCGCATAGGCATACATAGTAAAATTTAGGGTCACGCTGTGTACCCCCTAAATGACCTATAATTATTTCCTGTGGTAGGGTACACTATTACCCTGTAATATAATAGGTGGTCCAATTTAAAAATTATAGGTCAATATTAAGGTCCGATACCGTGCCGTTAGTTAGCATAGAAAAATGTCTTTGAATTTTAAAAGCATTTTAGAACGCTTATTTCCTCATTTTAAGCTTCTCAGAACACTTTATTTCGCATAATCATACATAGTAAACTTTAGGGTCACACTGTGTACCCCCTAATTGACCTATAATTATTTCCTGTGGTAGGGTACACTATTACCCTGTAATATAATACCTGGTCCAATTTAAATATTATGGGTCAATATTAAGGTCTGATATTGCGCCTTGCGTTAGTTAACCATTGGAAGATGTCTTTGAATTTTTAAAGCATTTTAGAACGCTTATTTCTACTTTTTAAGCATCTCAGAACACTCTATTTCGCATAGGCATACATAGTAAAATTTAGGGTCACGCTGTGTACCCCCTAAATGACCTATAATTATTTCCTGTGGTAGGGTACACTATTACCCTGTAATATAATACGTGGTCCAATTTAAAAATTATAGGTCAATATTAAGGTCCGATACCGTGCCGTTAGTTAACATAGAAAAATGTCTTTGAATTTTTAAAGCATTTTAGAACGCTTATTTCCTCATTTTAAGCTTCTCAGAACACTTTATTTCGCATAGGCATACATAGTAAACTTTAGGGTCACGCTGTGTACCCCCTAATTGACCTATAATTATTTCCTTTGGTAGGGTACACTATTACCCTGTAATATAATACCTGGTCCAATTTAAATTTTATGGGTCAATATTAAGGTCTGATATTGCGCCTTGCGTTAGTTAACCATTGAAAGATGTCTTTGAATTTTTAAAGCATTTTAGACCGCTTATTTCTTCATTTTAAGCTTCTCAGAACACTCTATTTTGCATAGGCATACATAGTAAAATTTAGGGTCACGCTGTGTACCCCCTAAATGACCTATAATTATTTCCTGTGGTAGGGTACACTATTACCCTGTAATATAATACGTGGTCCAATTTAAAAATTATAGGTCAATATTAATTTCCGATACCGTGCCGTTAGTTAACATTGAAAAATGTCTTCGTATTTCCTTGTTTTAATGCACTATTTAAAATACACATAGTGTACCCCCTAATTGACCTATAATTATTTCCTGTGGTAGGGTACACTATTACCCTGTAATACAATACCTGGTTCAATTTAAATATTATGGGTCAATATTAAGGTTTGATATTGCGCCTTGCGTTAGTTAACCATTGAAAGATGTCTTTGAATTTTTAAAGCATTTTTGAACGCTTATTTCTTCATTTTAAGCATCTCAGAACACTCTATTTCGCATAGGCATACATAGTAAAATTTAGGGTCACGCTGTGTACCCCCTAAATGACCTATAATTATTTCCTGTGGTAGGGTACATTATTACCCTGTAATATAATACGTGGTCCAATTTAAAAATTATAAGTCAATATTAAGGTCCGATACCGTGCCGTTAGTTAACATAGAAAAATGTCTTTGAATTTTTAAAGCATTTTAGAACGCTTATTTCCTCATTTTAAGCTTCTCAGAACACTTTATTTCGCATAGGCATACATAGTAAAATTTAGGGTCACGCTGTGTACCCCTAAATGACCTATAATTAATTCCTGTGGTAGGGTACACTATTACCCTGTAATATAATACGTGGTCCAATGTAAAAATTATAGGTCAATATTAAGTTCCGATACCGTGCCGTTAGTTAACATTGAAAAATGTCTTCGTATTCCCTTGTTTTAATGCACTATTTAAAATATACATAGTGTACCCCCTAATTGACCTATAATTATTTCCTGTGGTAGGGTACACTATTACCCTGTAATACAATACCTTGTTCAATTTAAATATTATGGGTCAATATTAAGGTTTGATATTGCGCCTTGCGTTAGTTAACCATTGAAAGATGTCTTTGAATTTTTAAAGCATTTTAGAACGCTTATTTCTTCATTTTAAGCTTCTCAGAACACTTTATTTCGCATAGGCATACATAGTAAACTTTAGGGTCACGCTGTGTACCCCCTAATTGACCTATAATTATTTCCTGTGGTAGGGTACACTATTACCCTGTAATATAATAGGTGGTCCAATTTAAAAATTATAGGTCAATATTAAGGTCCGATACCGTGCCGTTAGTTAGCATAGAAAAATGTCTTTGAATTTTAAAAGCATTTTAGAACGCTTATTTCCTCATTTTAAGCTTCTCAGAACACTTTATTTCGCATAGGCATACATAGTAAACTTTAGGGTCACACTGTGTACCCCCTAATTGACCTATAATTATTTCCTGTGGTAGGGTACACTATTACCCTGTAATATAATACGTGGTCCAATTTAAAAATTATGGGTCAATATTAAGGTCCGATACCGTGCCGTTAGTTAACATAGAAAAGTGTCTTCGTATTTCCTTGTTTTAATGCACAATTTAAAATATACATAGTGTACCCCCTAATTGACCTATAATTATTTCCTGTGTTAGGGTACACTATTACCCTGTAATATAATACCTGGTCCAATTTAAATATTATGGGTCAATATTAAGGTCTGATATTGCGCCTTGCGCTAGTTAACCATTGAAAGATGTCTTTGAATTTTTAAAGCATTTTAGAACGCTTATTTCTTCATTTTAAGCTTCTCAGAACACTCTATTTCGCATAAGCATACATAGTAAAATTTAGGGTCACGCTGTGTACCCCCTAAATGACCTATAAATATTTCCTGTGGTAGGGTACACTATTACCCTGTAATATAATACGTGGTCCAATTTAAAAATTATAGGTCAATATTAAGGTCCGATACCGTGCCGTTAGTTAGCATAGAAAAATGTCTTTGAATTTTTAAAGCATTTTAGAACGCTTATTTCCTCATTTTAAGCTTCTCAGAACACTTTATTTCGCATAGGCATACATAGTAAACTTTAGGGTCACTCTGCGTACCCCCTAATTGACCTATAATTATTTCCTGTGGTAGGGTACACTATAACCCTGTAATATAATACGTGGTCCAATTTAAAAATTATAGATCAATATTAAGGTCCGATACCGTGCCGTTAGTTAACATAGAAAAGTGTCTTCGTATTTCCTTGTTTTAATGCACTATTTAAAATATACATAGTGTACCCCCTAATTGACCTATAATTATTTCCTGTTTAAGGGTACACTATTACCCTGTAATATAATACCTGGTCCAATTTAAATATTATGGGTCAATATTAAGGTCTGATATTGCGCCTTGCGTTAGTTAACCATTGAAAGATGTCTTTGAATTTTTAAAGCATTTTAGAACGCTTATTTCTTCATTTTAAGCATCTCAGAACACTCTATTTCGCATAGGCATGCATAGTAAAATTTAGGGTCACGCTGTGTACCCCCTAAATGACCTATAATTATTTCCTGTGGTAGGGTACATTATTACCCTGTAATATAATACGTGGTCCAATTTAAAAATTATAGGTCAATATTAAGTTCCGATACCGTGCCGTTAGTTAACATTGAAAAATGTCTTCGTATTTCCTTGTTTTAATGCACTATTTAAAATACACATAGTGTACCCCCTAATTGACCTATAATTATTTCCTGTGGTAGGGTACACTATTACCCTGTAATACAATACCTGGTTCAATTTAAATATTATGGGTCAATATTAAGGTTTGATATTGCGCCTTGCGTTAGTTAACCATTGAAAGATGTCTTTGAATTTTTAAAGCATTTTAGAACGCTTATTTCTTCATTTTAAGCTTCTCAGAACACTTTATTTCACATAGGCATACATAGTAAACTTTAGGGTCACGCTGTGTACCTTCTAATTGACCTATAATTATTTCCTGTGGTAGGGTACACTATTACCCTGTAATATAATAGGTGGTCCAATTTAAAAATTATAGGTCAATATTAAGGTCCGATACCGTGCCGTTAGTTAGCATAGAAAAATGTCTTTGAATTTTTAAAGCATTTTAGAACGCTTATTTCCTCATTTTAAGCTTCTCAGAACACTTTATTTCGCATAGGCATACATAGTAAACTTTAGGATCACTCTGCGTACCCCCTAATTGACCTATAATTATTTCCTGTGGTAGGGTACACTATAACCCTGTAATATAATACGTGGTCCAATTTAAAAATTATAGGTCAATATTAATTTCCGATACCGTGCCGTTAGTTAACATAGAAAAGTGTCTTCGTATTTCCTTGTTTTAATGCACTATTTAAAATATACATAGTGTACCCCCTAATTGACCTATAATTATTTCCTGTGGTAGGGTACACTATTACCCTGTAATATAATACCTGGTCCAATTTAAATATTATGGGTCAATATTAAGGTCTGATATTGCGCCTTGCGTTAGTTAACCATTGAAAGATGTCTTTGAATTTTTAAAGCATTTTTGAACGCTTATTTCTTCATTTTAAGCATCTCAGAACACTCTATTTCGCATAGGCATACATAGTAAAATTTAGGGTCACGCTGTGTACCCCCTAAATGACCTATAATTATTTCCTGTGGTAGGGTACATTATTACCCTGTAATATAATACGTGGTCCAATTTAAAAATTATAAGTCAATATTAAGGTCCGATACCGTGCCGTTAGTTAACATAGAAAAATGTCTTTGAATTTTTAAAGCATTTTAGAACGCTTATTTCCTCATTTTAAGCTTCTCAGAACACTTTATTTCGCATAGGCATACATAGTAAAATTTAGGGTCACGCTGTGTACCCCCTAAATGACCTATAATTAATTCCTGTGGTAGGGTACACTATTACCCTGTAATATAATACGTGGTCCAATGTAAAAATTATAGGTCAATATTAAGTTCCGATACCGTGCCGTTAGTTAACATTGAAAAATGTCTTCGTATTCCCTTGTTTTAATGCACTATTTAAAATATACATAGTGTACCCCCTAATTGACCTATAATTATTTCCTGTGGTAGGGTACACTATTACCCTGTAATACAATACCTTGTTCAATTTAAATATTATGGGTCAATATTAAGGTTTGATATTGCGCCTTGCGTTAGTTAACCATTGAAAGATGTCTTTGAATTTTTAAAGCATTTTAGAACGCTTATTTCTTCATTTTAAGCTTCTCAGAACACTTTATTTCGCATAGGCATACATAGTAAACTTTAGGGTCACGCTGTGTACCCCCTAATTGAACTATAATTATTTCCTGTGGTAGGGTACACTATTACCCTGTAATATAATAGGTGGTCCAATTTAAAAATTATAGGTCAATATTAAGGTCCGATACCGTGCCGTTAGTTAGCATAGAAAAATGTCTTTGAATTTTAAAAGCATTTTAGAACGCTTATTTCCTCATTTTAAGCTTCTCAGAACACTTTATTTCGCATAGGCATACATAGTAAACTTTAGGGTCACACTGTGTACCCCCTAATTGACCTATAATTATTTCCTGTGGTAGGGTACACTATTACCCTGTAATATAATACGTGGTCCAATTTAAAAATTATGGGTCAATATTAAGGTCCGATACCGTGCCGTTAGTTAACATAGAAAAGTGTCTTCGTATTTCCTTGTTTTAATGCACAATTTAAAATATACATAGTGTACCCCCTAATTGACCTATAATTATTTCCTGTGTTAGGGTACACTATTACCCTGTAATATAATACCTGGTCCAATTTAAATATTATGGGTCAATATTAAGGTCTGATATTGCGCCTTGCGCTAGTTAACCATTGAAAGATGTCTTTGAATTTTTAAAGCATTTTAGAACGCTTATTTCTTCATTTTAAGCTTCTCAGAACACTCTATTTCGCATAAGCATACATAGTAAAATTTAGGGTCACGCTGTGTACCCCCTAAATGACCTATAAATATTTCCTGTGGTAGGGTACACTATTACCCTGTAATATAATACGTGGTCCAATTTAAAAATTATAGGTCAATATTAAGGTCCGATACCGTGCCGTTAGTTAGCATAGAAAAATGTCTTTGAATTTTTAAAGCATTTTAGAACGCTTATTTCCTCATTTTAAGCTTCTCAGAACACTTTATTTCGCATAGGCATACATAGTAAACTTTAGGGTCACTCTGCGTACCCCCTAATTGACCTATAATTATTTCCTGTGGTAGGGTACACTATAACCCTGTAATATAATACGTGGTCCAATTTAAAAATTATAGATCAATATTAAGGTCCGATACCGTGCCGTTAGTTAACATAGAAAAGTGTCTTCGTATTTCCTTGTTTTAATGCACAATTTAAAATATACATAGTGTACCCCCTAATTGACCTATAATTATTTCCTGTGGTAGGGTACACTATTACCCTGTAATATAATACCTGGTCCAATTTAAATATTATGGGTCAATATTAAGGTCTGATATTGCGCCTTGCGCTAGTTAACCATTGAAAGATGTCTTTGAATTTTTAAAGCATTTTAGAACGCTTATTTCTTCATTTTAAGCTTCTCAGAACTCTCTATTTCGCATAAGCATGCATAGTAAAATTTAGGGTCACGCTGTGTACCCCCTAAATGACCTATAAATATTTCCTGTGGTAGGGTACACTATTACCCTGTAATATAATACGTGGTCCAATTTAAAAATTATAGGTCAATATTAAGGTCCGATACCGTGCCGTTAGTTAGCATAGAAAAATGTCTTTGAATTTTTAAAGCATTTTAGAACGCTTATTTCCTCATTTTAAGCTTCTCAGAACACTTTATTTCGCATAGGCATACATAGTAAACTTTAGGGTCACTCTGCGTACCCCCTAATTGACCTATAATTATTTCCTGTGGTAGGGTACACTATAACCCTGTAATATAATACGTGGTCCAATTTAAAAATTATAGGTCAATATTAAGGTCCGATACCGTGCCGTTAGTTAACATAGAAAAGTGTCTTCGTATTTCCTTGTTTTAATGCACTATTTAAAATATACATAGTGTACCCCCTAATTGACCTATAATTATTTCCTGTGGAAGGGTACACTAATACCCTGTAATATAATACCTGGTCCAATTTAAATATTATGGGTCAATATTAAGGTCTGATATTGCGCCTTGCGTTAGTTAACCATTGAAAGATGTCTTTGAATTTTTAAAGCATTTTAGAACGCTTATTTCTTCATTTTAAGCTTCTCAGAACACTCTATTTCGCATAGGCATACATAGTAAATTTTAGGGTCATGCTGTGTACCACCTAATTGACCTATAATTATTTCCTGTGGTAAGGTACACTATTACCCTGTAATATAATACGTGGTACAATTTAAAAATTATAGGTCAATATTAAGGTCCGATACCGTGCCGTTAGTTAACATAGAAAAGTGTCTTCGTATTTCCTTGTTTTAATGCACTATTTAAAATATACATAGTGTACCCCCTAATTGACCTATAATTATTTCCTGTGGTAGGGTGCACTATTACCCTGTAATATAATACCTGGTCCAATTTAAATATTATGGGTCAATATTAAGGTCTGATATTGCGCCTTGCGCTAGTTAACCATTGAAAGATGTCTTTGAATTTTTAAAGCATTTTAGAACGCTTATTTCTTCATTTTAAGCTTCTCAGAACACTTTATTTCGCATAGGCATACATAGTAAAATTTAGGGTCACGCTGTGTACCCCCTAAATGACCTATAATTATTTCCTGTGGTAGGGTACACTATTACCCTGTAATATAATACGTGGTCCAATTTAAAAATTATAGGTCAATATTAAGGTCCGATACCGTGCCGTTAGTTAACATAGAAAAATGTCTTTGAATTTTTAAAGCATTTTAGAACGCTTATTTCCTCATTTTAAGCTTCTCAGAACACTTTATTTCGCATAGGCATACATAGTAAACTTTAGGGTCACTCTGTGTACCCCCTAATTGACCTATAATTATTTCCTGTGGTAGGGTACACTATAACCCTGTAATATAATACGTGGTCCAGTTTAAAAATTATAGGTCAATATTAAGGTCCGATACCGTGCCGTTAGTTAACATAGAAAAGTGTCTTCGTATTTCCTTGTTTTAATGCACTATTTAAAATATACATAGTGTATCCCCTAATTGACCTATAATTATTTCCTGTGGTAGGGTACACTATTACCCTGTAATATAATACCTGGTCCAATTTAAATATTATGGGTCAATATTAAGGTCTGATATTGCGCCTTGCGTTAGTTAACCATTGAAAGATGTCTTTGAATTTTTAAAGCATTTTAGAACGCTTATTTCTTCATTTTAAGCATCTCAGAACACTCTATTTCGCATAGGCATATATAGTAAACTTTAGGGTCACTCTGTGTACCCCCTAATTGACCTATAATTATTTCCTGTGGTAGGGTACACTATAACCCTGTAATATAATACGTGGTCAAATTTAAAAATTATAGGTCAATATTAAGGTCCGATACCGTGCCGTTAGTTAACATAGAAAAGTGTCTTCGTATTTCCTTGTTTTAATGCACTATTTAAAATATACATAGTGTACCCCCTAATTGAAATATAATTATTTCCTGTGGTAGGGTACACTATTACCCTGTAATATAATACCTGGTCCAATTTAAATATTATGGGTCAATATTAAGGTCTGATATTGCGCCTTGCGTTAGTTAACCATTGAAAGATGTCTTTGAATTTTTAAAGCATTTTAGAACGCTTATTTCTTCATTTTAAGCTTCTCAGAACACTTTATTTCGCATAGGCATACATAGTAAACTTTATGGTCACGCTGTGTACCCCCTAATTGACCTATAATTATTTCCTGTGGTAGGATACACTATAACCCTGTAATATAATACGTGGTCCAATTTAAAAATTATAGGTCAATATTAAGGTCCGATACCGTGCCGTTAGTTAACATAGAAAAGTGTCTTCGTATTTCCTTGTTTTAATGCACTATTTAAAATATACATAGTGTACCCCCTAATTGACCTATAATTATTTCCTGTGGAAGGGTACACTATTACCCTGTAATATAATACCTGGTCCAATTTAAATATTATGGGTCAATATTAAGGTCTGATATTGCGCCTTGCGTTAGTTAACCATTGAAAGATGTCTTTGAATTTTTAAAGCATTTTTGAACGCTTATTTCTTCATTTTAAGCATCTCAGAACACTCTATTTCGCATAGGCATACATAGTAAAATTTAGGGTCACGCTGTGTACCCCCTAAATGACCTATAAATATTTCCTGTGGTAGGGTACACTATTACCCTGTAATATAATACGTGGTCCAATTTAAAAATTATAGGTCAATATTAAGGTCCGATACCGTGCCGTTAGTTAACATAGAAAAGTGTCTTCGTATTTCCTTGTTTTAATGCACTATTTAAAATATACATAGTGTACCCCCTAATTGACCTATAATTATTTCCTGTGGAAGGGTACACTATTACCCTGTAATATAATACCTGGTCCAATTTAAATATTATGGGTCAATATTAAGGTCTGATATTGCGCCTAGCGTTAGTTAACCATTGAAAGATGTCTTTGAATTTTTAAAGCATTTTAGAACGCTTATTTCTTCATTTTAAGCTTCTCAGAACACTTTATTTCGCATAGGCATACATAGTAAACTTTATGGTCACGCTGTGTACCCCCTAATTGACCTATAATTATTTCCTGTGGTAGGATACACTATAACCCTGTAATATAATACGTGGTCCAATTTAAAAATTATAGGTCAATATTAAGGTCCGATACCGTGCCGTTAGTTAACATAGAAAAGTGTCTTCGTATTTCCTTGTTTTAATGCACTATTTAAAATATACATAGTGTACCCCCTAATTGACCTATAATTATTTCCTGTGGAAGGGTACACTATTACCCTGTAATATAATACCTGGTCCAATTTAAATATTATGGGTCAATATTAAGGTCTGATATTGCGCCTTGCGTTAGTTAACCATTGAAAGATGTCTTTGAATTTTTAAAGCATTTTTGAACGCTTATTTCTTCATTTTAAGCATCTCAGAACACTCTATTTCGCATAGGCATACATAGTAAAATTTAGGGTCACGCTGTGTACCCCCTAAATGACCTATAATTAATTCCTGTGGTAGGGTACACTATTACCCTGTAATATAATACGTGGTCCAATGTAAAAATTATAGGTCAATATTAAGTTCCGATACCGTGCTGTTAGTTAACATTGAAAAATGTCGTCGTATTTCCTTGTTTTAATGCACTATTTAAAATATACATAGTGTACCCCCTAATTGACCTATAATTATTTCCTGTGGTAGGGTACACTATTACCCGGAAATACAATACCTTGTTCAATTTAAATATTATGGGTCAATATTAAGGTTTGATATTGCGCCTTGCGTTTGTTAACCATTGAAAGATGTCTTTGAATTTTTAAAGCATTTTAGAACGCTTATTTCTTCATTTTAAGCTTCTCAGAACACTTTATTTCGCATAGGCATACATAGTAAACTTTAGGGTCACTCTGCGTACCCCCTAATTGACCTATAATTATTTCCTGTGGTAGGGTACACTATAACCCTGTAATATAATACGTGGTCCAATTTAAAAATTATAGGTCAATATTAAGGTCCGATACCGTGCCGTTAGTTAACATAGAAAAGTGTCTTCGTATTTCCTTGTTTTAATGCACTATTTAAAATATACATAGTGTACCCCCTAATTGACCTATAATTATTTCCTGTGGAAGGGTACACTAATACCCTGTAATATAATACCTGGTCCAATTTAAATATTATGGGTCAATATTAAGGTCTGATATTGCGCCTTGCGTTAGTTAACCATTGAAAGATGTCTTTGAATTTTTAAAGCATTTTAGAACGCTTATTTCTTCATTTTAAGCTTCTCAGAACACTCTATTTCGCATAGGCATACATAGTAAATTTTAGGGTCATGCTGTGTACCACCTAATTGACCTATAATTATTTCCTGTGGTAAGGTACACTATTACCCTGTAATATAATACGTGGTACAATTTAAAAATTATAGGTCAATATTAAGGTCCGATACCGTGCCGTTAGTTAACATAGAAAAGTGTCTTCGTATTTCCTTGTTTTAATGCACTATTTAAAATATACATAGTGTACCCCCTAATTGACCTATAATTATTTCCTGTGGTAGGGTGCACTATTACCCTGTAATATAATACCTGGTCCAATTTAAATATTATGGGTCAATATTAAGGTCTGATATTGCGCCTTGCGCTAGTTAACCATTGAAAGATGTCTTTGAATTTTTAAAGCATTTTAGAACGCTTATTTCTTCATTTTAAGCTTCTCAGAACACTTTATTTCGCATAGGCATACATAGTAAAATTTAGGGTCACGCTGTGTACCCCCTAAATGACCTATAATTATTTCCTGTGGTAGGGTACACTATTACCCTGTAATATAATACGTGGTCCAATTTAAAAATTATAGGTCAATATTAAGGTCCGATACCGTGCCGTTAGTTAACATAGAAAAATGTCTTTGAATTTTTAAAGCATTTTAGAACGCTTATTTCCTCATTTTAAGCTTCTCAGAACACTTTATTTCGCATAGGCATACATAGTAAACTTTAGGGTCACTCTGTGTACCCCCTAATTGACCTATAATTATTTCATGTGGTAGGGTACACTATAACCCTGTAATATAATACGTGGTCCAGTTTAAAAATTATAGGTCAATATTAAGGTCCGATACCGTGCCGTTAGTTAACATAGAAAAGTGTCTTCGTATTTCCTTGTTTTAATGCACTATTTAAAATATACATAGTGTATCCCCTAATTGACCTATAATTATTTCCTGTGGTAGGGTACACTATTACCCTGTAATATAATACCTGGTCCAATTTAAATATTATGGGTCAATATTAAGGTCTGATATTGCGCCTTGCGTTAGTTAACCATTGAAAGATGTCTTTGAATTTTTAAAGCATTTTAGAACGCTTATTTCTTCATTTTAAGCATCTCAGAACACTCTATTTCGCATAGGCATATATAGTAAACTTTAGGGTCACTCTGTGTACCCCCTAATTGACCTATAATTATTTCCTGTGGTAGGGTACACTATAACCCTGTAATATAATACGTGGTCAAATTTAAAAATTATAGGTCAATATTAAGGTCCGATACCGTGCCGTTAGTTAACATAGAAAAGTGTCTTCGTATTTCCTTGTTTTAATGCACTATTTAAAATATACATAGTGTACCCCCTAATTGACCTATAATTATTTCCTGTGGTAGGGTACACTATTACCCTGTAATATAAAACCTTTTCCAATTTAAATATTATGGGTCAATATTAAGGTCTGATATTGCGCCTTGCGTTAGTTAACCATTGAAAGATGTCTTTGAATTTTTAAAGCATTTTAGAACGCTTATTTCTTCATTTTAAGCTTCTCAGAACACTTTATTTCGCATAGGCATACATAGTAAACTTTATGGTCACGCTGTGTACCCCCTAATTGACCTATAATTATTTCCTGTGGTAGGATACACTATAACCCTGTAATATAATACGTGGTCCAATTTAAAAATTATAGGTCAATATTAAGGTCCGATACCGTGCCGTTAGTTAACATAGAAAAGTGTCTTCGTATTTCCTTGTTTTAATGCACTATTTAAAATATACATAGTGTACCCCCTAATTGACCTATAATTATTTCCTGTGGAAGGGTACACTATTACCCTGTAATATAATACCTGGTCCAATTTAAATATTATGGGTCAATATTAAGGTCTGATATTGCGCCTTGCGTTAGTTAACCATTGAAAGATGTCTTTGAATTTTTAAAGCATTTTTGAACGCTTATTTCTTCATTTTAAGCATCTCAGAACACTCTATTTCGCATAGGCATACATAGTAAAATTTAGGGTCACGCTGTGTACCCCCTAAATGACCTATAAATATTTCCTGTGGTAGGGTACACTATTACCCTGTAATATAATACGTGGTCCAATTTAAAAATTATAGGTCAATATTAAGGTCCGATACCGTGCCGTTAGTTAACATAGAAAAGTGTCTTCGTATTTCCTTGTTTTAATGCACTATTTAAAATATACATAGTGTACCCCCTAATTGACCTATAATTATTTCCTGTGGAAGGGTACACTATTACCCTGTAATATAATACCTGGTCCAATTTAAATATTATGGGTCAATATTAAGGTCTGATATTGCGCCTAGCGTTAGTTAACCATTGAAAGATGTCTTTGAATTTTTAAAGCATTTTAAAACGCTTATTTCTTCATTTTAAGCTTCTCAGAACACTTTATTTCGCATAGGCATACATAGTAAACTTTATGGTCACGCTGTGTACCCCCTAATTGACCTATAATTATTTCCTGTGGTAGGATACACTATAACCCTGTAATATAATACGTGGTCCAATTTAAAAATTATAGGTCAATATTAAGGTCCGATACCGTGCCGTTAGTTAACATAGAAAAGTGTCTTCGTATTTCCTTGTTTTAATGCACTATTTAAAATATACATAGTGTACCCCCTAATTGACCTATAATTATTTCCTGTGGAAGGGTACACTATTACCCTGTAATATAATACCTGGTCCAATTTAAATATTATGGGTCAATATTAAGGTCTGATATTGCGCCTTGCGTTAGTTAACCATTGAAAGATGTCTTTGAATTTTTAAAGCATTTTTGAACGCTTATTTCTTCATTTTAAGCATCTCAGAACACTCTATTTCGCATAGGCATACATAGTAAAATTTAGGGTCACGCTGTGTACCCCCTAAATGACCTATAATTAATTCCTGTGGTAGGGTACACTATTACCCTGTAATATAATACGTGGTCCAATGTAAAAATTATAGGTCAATATTAAGTTCCGATACCGTGCTGTTAGTTAACATTGAAAAATGTCGTCGTATTTCCTTGTTTTAATGCACTATTTAAAATATACATAGTGTACCCCCTAATTGACCTATAATTATTTCTTGTGGTAGGGTGCACTATTACCCTGTAATATAATACCTGGTCCAATTTAAATATTATGGGTCAATATTAAGGTCTGATATTGCGCCTTGCGCTAGTTAACCATTGAAAGATGTCTTTGAATTTTTAAAGCATTTTAGAACGCTTATTTCTTCATTTTAAGCTTCTCAGAACACTTTATTTCGCATAGGCATACATAGTAAAATTTAGGGTCACGCTGTGTACCCCCTAAATGACCTATAATTATTTCCTGTGGTAGGGTACACTATTACCCTGTAATATAATACGTGGTCCAATTTAAAAATTATAGGTCAATATTAAGGTCCGATACCGTGCCGTTAGTTAACATAGAAAAATGTCTTTGAATTTTTAAAGCATTTTAGAACGCTTATTTCCTCATTTTAAGCTTCTCAGAACACTTTATTTCGCATAGGCATACATAGTAAACTTTAGGGTCACTCTGTGTACCCCCTAATTGACCTATAATTATTTCCTGTGGTAGGGTACACTATAACCCTGTAATATAATACGTGGTCCAGTTTAAAAATTATAGGTCAATATTAAGGTCCGATACCGTGCCGTTAGTTAACATAGAAAAGTGTCTTCGTATTTCCTTGTTTTAATGCACTATTTAAAATATACATAGTGTATCCCCTAATTGACCTATAATTATTTCCTGTGGTAGGGTACACTATTACCCTGTAATATAATACCTGGTCCAATTTAAATATTATGGGTCAATATTAAGGTCTGATATTGCGCCTTGCGTTAGTTAACCATTGAAAGATGTCTTTGAATTTTTAAAGCATTTTAGAACGCTTATTTCTTCATTTTAAGCATTTCAGAACACTCTATTTCGCATAGGCATATATAGTAAACTTTAGGGTCACTCTGTGAACCCCCTAATTGACCTATAATTATTTCCTGTGGTAGGGTACACTATAACCCTGTAATATAATACGTGGTCAAATTTAAAAATTATAGGTCAATATTAAGGTCCGATACCGTGCCGTTAGTTAACATAGAAAAGTGTCTTCGTATTTCCTTGTTTTAATGCACTATTTAAAATATACATAGTGTACCCCCTAATTGACCTATAATTATTTCCTGTGGTAGGGTACACTATTACCCTGTAATATAATACCTGGTCCAATTTAAATATTATGGGTCAATATTAAGGTCTGATATTGCGCCTTGCGTTAGTTAACCATTGAAAGATGTCTTTGAATTTTTAAAGCATTTTAGAACGCTTATTTCTTCATTTTAAGCTTCTCAGAACACTTTATTTCGCATAGGCATACATAGTAAACTTTATGGTCACGCTGAGTACCCCCTAATTGACCTATAATTATTTCCTGTGGTAGGATACACTATAACCCTGTAATATAATACGTGGTCCAATTTAAATATTATAGGTCAATATTAAGGTCCGATACCGTGCCGTTAGTTAACATAGAAAAGTGTCTTCGTATTTCCTTGTTTTAATGCACTATTTAAAATATACATAGTGTACCCCCTAATTGACCTATAATTATTTCCTGTGGAAGGGTACACTATTACCCTGTAATATAAAACCTGGTCCAATTTAAATATTATGGGTCAATATTAAGGTCTGATATTGCGCCTTGCGTTAGTTAACCATTGAAAGATGTCTTTGAATTTTTAAAGCATTTTTGAACGCTTATTTCTTCATTTTAAGCATCTCAGAACACTCTATTTCGCATAGGCATACATAGTAAAATTTAGGGTCACGCTGTGTACCCCCTAAATGACCTATAAATATTTCCTGTGGTAGGGTACACTATTACCCTGTAATATAATACGTGGTCCAATTTAAAAATTATAGGTCAATATTAAGGTCCGATACCGTGCCGTTAGTTAACATAGAAAAGTGTCTTCGTATTTCCTTGTTTTAATGCACTATTTAAAATATACATAGTGTACCCCCTAATTGACCTATAATTATTTCCTGTGGAAGGGTACACTATTACCCTGTAATATAATACCTGGTCCAATTTAAATATTATGGGTCAATATTAAGGTCTGATATTGCGCCTAGCGTTAGTTAACCATTGAAAGATGTCTTTGAATTTTTAAAGCATTTTAGAACGCTTATTTCTTCATTTTAAGCTTCTCAGAACACTTTATTTCGCATAGGCATACATAGTAAACTTTATGGTCACGCTGTGTACCCCCTAATTGACCTATAATTATTTCCTGTGGTAGGATACACTATAACCCTGTAATATAATACGTGGTCCAATTTAAAAATTATAGGTCAATATTAAGGTCCGATACCGTGCCGTTAGTTAACATAGAAAAGTGTCTTCGTATTTCCTTGTTTTAATGCACTATTTAAAATATACATAGTGTACCCCCTAATTGACCTATAATTATTTCCTGTGGAAGGGTACACTATTACCCTGTAATATAATACCTGGTCCAATTTAAATATTATGGGTCAATATTAAGGTCTGATATTGCGCCTTGCGTTAGTTAACCATTGAAAGATGTCTTTGAATTTTTAAAGCATTTTTGAACGCTTATTTCTTCATTTTAAGCATCTCAGAACACTCTATTTCGCATAGGCATACATAGTAAAATTTAGGGTCACGCTGTGTACCCCCTAAATGACCTATAATTAATTCCTGTGGTAGGGTACACTATTACCCTGTAATATAATACGTGGTCCAATGTAAAAATTATAGGTCAATATTAAGTTCCGATACCGTGCTGTTAGTTAACTTTGAAAAATGTCGTCGTATTTCCTTGTTTTAATGCACTATTTAAAATATACATAGTGTACCCCCTAATTGACCTATAATTATTTCCTGTGGTAGGGTACACTATTACCCTGTAATACAATACCTTGTTCAATTTAAATATTATGGGTCAATATTAAGGTTTGATATTGCGCCTTGCGTTTGTTAACCATTGAAAGATGTCTTTGAATTTTTAAAGCATTTTAGAACGCTTATTTCTTCATTTTAAGCTTCTCAGAACACTTTATTTCGCATAGGCATACATAGTAAACTTTAGGGTCACGCTGTGTACCCCCTAATTGACCTATAATTATTTACTGTGGTAGGGTACACTATTACCCTGTAATATAATAGGTGGTCCAATTTAAAAATTATAGGTCAATATTAAGGTCCGATACCGTGCCGTTAGTTAGCATAGAAAAATGTCTTTGAATTTTTAAAGCATTTTAGAACGCTTATTTCCTCATTTTAAGCTTCTCAGAACACTTTATTTCGCATAGGCATACATAGTAAACTTTATGGTCACGCTGTGTACCCCCTAATTGACCTATAATTATTTCCTGTGGTAGGATACACTATAACCCTGTAATATAATACGTGGTCCAATTTAAAAATTATAGGTCAATATTAAGGTCCGATACCGTGCCGTTAGTTAACATAGAAAAGTGTCTTCGTATTTCCTTGTTTTAATGCACTATTTAAAATATACATAGTGTACCCCCTAATTGACCTATAATTATTTCCTGTGGAAGGGTACACTATTACCCTGTAATATAATACCTGGTCCAATTTAAATATTATGGGTCAATATTAAGGTCTGATATTGCGCCTTGCGTTAGTTAACCATTGAAAGATGTCTTTGAATTTTTAAAGCATTTTTGAACGCTTATTTCTTCATTTTAAGCATCTCAGAACACTCTATTTCGCATAGGCATACATAGTAAAATTTAGGGTCACGCTGTGTACCCCCTAAATGACCTATAATTAATTCCTGTGGTAGGGTACACTATTACCCTGTAATATAATACGTGGTCCAATGTAAAAATTATAGGTCAATATTAAGTTCCGATACCGTGCTGTTAGTTAACTTTGAAAAATGTCGTCGTATTTCCTTGTTTTAATGCACTATTTAAAATATACATAGTGTACCCCCTAATTGACCTATAATTATTTCCTGTGGTAGGGTACACTATTACCCTGTAATACAATACCTTGTTCAATTTAAATATTATGGGTCAATATTAAGGTTTGATATTGCGCCTTGCGTTTGTTAACCATTGAAAGATGTCTTTGAATTTTTAAAGCATTTTAGAACGCTTATTTCTTCATTTTAAGCTTCTCAGAACACTTTATTTCGCATAGGCATACATAGTAAACTTTAGGGTCACGCTGTGTACCCCCTAATTGACCTATAATTATTTACTGTGGTAGGGTACACTATTACCCTGTAATATAATAGGTGGTCCAATTTAAAAATTATAGGTCAATATTAAGGTCCGATACCGTGCCGTTAGTTAGCATAGAAAAATGTCTTTGAATTTTTAAAGCATTTTAGAACGCTTATTTCCTCATTTTAAGCTTCTCAGAACACTTTATTTCGCATAGGCATACATAGTAAACTTTAGGGTCACTCTGCGTTCCCCCTAATTGACCTATAATTATTTCCTGTGATAGGGTACACTATAACCCTGTAATATAATACGTGGTCCAATTTATAAATTATAGGTCAATATTAAGGTCCGATACCGTGCCGTTAGTTAACATAGAAAAGTGTCTTCGTATTTCCTTGTTTTAATGCACTATTTAAAATATAAATAGTGTACCCCCTAATTGACCTATAATTATTTCCTGTGGTAGGGTACACTATTACCCTGTAATACAATACCTTGTTCAATATAAATATTATGGGTCAATATTAAGGTTTGATATTGCGCCTTGCGTTAGTTAACCATTGAAAGATGTCTTTGAATTTTTAAAGCATTTTAGAACGCTTATTTCTTCATTTTAAGCTTCTCAGAACACTTTATTTCGCATAGGCATACATAGTAAACTTTAGGGTCACGCTGTGTACCCCCTAATTGACCTATAATTATTTCCTGTGGTAGGGTACACTATTACCCTGTAATATAATAGGTGGTCCAATTTAAAAATTATAGGTCAATATTAAGGTCCGATACCGTGCCGTTAGTTAGCATAGAAAAATGTCTTTGAATTTTTAAAGCATTTTAGAACGCTTATTTCCTCATTTTAAGCTTCTCAGAACACTTTATTTCGCATAGGCATACATAGTAAACTTTAGGGTCACTCTGCGTACCCCCTAATTGACCTATAATTATTTCCTGTGGTAGGGTACTCTATAACCCTGTAATATAATACGTGGTCCAATTTACAAATTATAGGTCAATATTAAGGTCCGATACCGTGCCGTTAGTTAACATATAAAAGTGTCTTCGTATTTCCTTGTTTTAATGCACTATTTAAAATATACATAGTGTACCCCATAATTGACCTATAATTATTTCCTGTGGTAGGGTACACTATTACCCTGTAATATAATACCTGGTCCAATTTAAATATTATGGGTCAATATTAAGGTCTGATATTGCGCCTTGCGTTAGTTAACCATTGAAAGATGTCTTTGAATTTTTAAAGCATTTTTGAACGCTTATTTCTTCATTTTAAGCATCTCAGAACACTCTATTTCGCATAGGCATACATAGTAAAATTTAGGGTCACGCTGTGTACCCCCTAAATGACCTATAATTATTTCCTGTGGTAGGGTACACTATTTCCCTGTAATATAATACGTGGTCCATTTTAAAAATTATAGGTCAATATTAAGGTCCGATACCGTTCCGTTAGTTAACATAGAAAAATGTCTTTGAATTTTTAAAGCATTTTAGAACGCTATTTCCTCATTTTAAGCTTCTCAGAACACTTTATTTCGCATAGGCATACATAGTAAACTTTAGGGTCACTCTGTGTACCCCCTAATTGACCTATAATTATTTCCTGTGGTAGGGTACACTATAACCCTGTAATATAATACGTGGTCCAATTTAAAAATTATAGGTCAATATTAAGGTCCGATACCGTGCCGTTAGTTAACATAGAAAAGTGTCTTCGTATTTTCTTGTTTTAATGCACTATTTAAAACATACATAGTGTACCCCCTAATTGACCTATAATTATTTCCTGTTGTAGGGTACACTATTACCCTGTAATATAATACCTGGTCCAATTGAAATATTATGGTTCCATATTAAGGTCTAAAATCGCGCCTTGCGTTAGTTAACCATTGAAAGATGTCTTTGAATTTTTAAAGCATTTTAGAACGCTTATTTCTTCATTTTAAGCTTCTCAGAACACTCTATTTCGCATAGGCATACATAGTAAATTTTAGGGTCATGCTGTGTACCACCTAATTGACCTATAATTATTTCCTGTGGTAAGGTACACTATTACCCTGTAATATAATACGTGGTACAATTTAAAAATTATAGGTCAATATTAAGGTCCGATACCGTGCCGTTAGTTAACATAGAAAAGTGTCTTCGTATTTCCTTGTTTTAATGCACTATTTAAAATATACATAGTGTACCCCCTAATTGACCTATAATTATTTCCTGTGGTAGGGTGCACTATTACCCAGTAATATAATACCTGGTCCAATTTAAATATTATGGGTCAATATTAAGGTCTGATATTGCGCCTTGCGCTAGTTAACCATTGAAAGATGTCTTTGAATTTTTAAAGCATTTTAGAACGCTTATTTCTTCATTTTAAGCTTCTCAGAACACTTTATTTCGCATAGGCATACATAGTAAAATTTAGGGTCACGCTGTGGACCCCCTAAATGACCTATAATTATTTCCTGTGGTAGGGCACACTATTACCCTGTAATATAATACGTGGTCCAATTTAAAAATTATAGGTCAATATTAAGGTCCGATACCGTGCCGTTAGTTAACATAGAAAAATGTCTTTGAATTTTTAAAGCATTTTAGAACGCTTATTTCCTCATTTTAAGCTTCTCAGAACACTTTATTTCGCATAGGCATACATAGTAAACTTTAGGGTCACGCTGTGTACCCCCTAATTGACCTATAATTATTTCCTGTGGTAGGATACACTATAACCCTGTAATATAATACGTGGTCCAATTTAAAAATTATAGGTCAATATTAAGGTCAGATACCGTGCCGTTAGTTAACATAGAAAAGTGTCTTCGAATTTCCTTGTTTTAATGCACTATTTAAAATATACATAGTGTACCCCCTATTTGACCTATAATTATTTCCTGTTGTAGGGTACACTATTACCCTGTAATATAATACCTGGTCCAATTGAAATTTAAAGCATTTTAGAACGCTTATTTCTTCATTTTAAGCTTCTCAGAACACTCTATTTCGCATAGGCATACATAGTAAATTTTAGGGTCATGCTGTGTACCACCTAATTGACCTATAATTATTTCCTGTGGAAAGATACACTATTACCCTGTAATATAATAGGTGGTACAATTTAAAAATTATAGGTCAATATTAAGGTCCGATACCGTGCCGTTAGTTAACATAGAAAAGTGTCTTCGTATTTCCTTGTTTTAATGCACTATTTAAAATATACATAGTGTACCCCCTAATTGACCTATAATTATTTCCTGTGGTAGGGTGCACTATTACCCTGTAATATAATACCTGGTCCAATTTAAATATTATGGGTCAATATTAAGGTCTGATATTGCGCCTTGCGCTAGTTAACCATTGAAAGATGTCTTTGAATTTTTAAAGCATTTTAGAACGCTTATTTCTTCATTTTAAGCTTCTCAGAACACTTTATTTCGCATAGGCATACATAGTAAAATTTAGGGTCACGCTGTGTACCCCCTAAATGACCTATAATTATTTCCTGTGGTAGGGCACACTATTACCCTGTAATATAATACGTGGTCCAATTTAAAAATTATAGGTCAATATTAAGGTCCGATACCTTGCCGTTAGTTAACATAGAAAAATGTCTTTGAATTTTTAAAGCATTTTAGAACGCTTATTTCCTCATTTTAAGCTTCTCAGAACACTTTATTTCGCATAGGCATACATAGTAAGCTTTAGGGTCACTCTGTGTACCCCCTAATTGACCTATAATTATTTCCTGTGGTAGGGTACACTATAACCCTGTAATATAATACGTGGTCCAGTTTAAAAATTATAGGTCAATATTAAGGTCCGATACCGTGCCGTTAGTTAACATAGAAAAGTGTCTTCGTATTTCCTTGTTTTAATGCACTATTTAAAATATACATAGTGTATCCCCTAATTGACCTATAATTATTTCCTGTGGTAGGGTACACTATTACCCTGTAATATAATACCTGGTCCAATTTAAATATTATGGGTCAATATTAAGGTCTGATATTGCGCCTTGCGCTAGTTAACCATTAAAAGATGTCTTTGAATTTTTAAAGCATTTTAGAACGCTTATTTCCTCATTTTAAGCTTCTCAGAACACTTTATTTCGCATAGGCATACATAGTAAACTTTAGGGTCACGCTGTGTACCCCCTAATTGACCTATAATTATTTCCTGTGGTAGGATACACTATAACCCTGTAATATAATACGTGGTCCAATTTAAAAATTATAGGTCAATATTAAGGTCAGATACCGTGCCGTTAGTTAACATAGAAAAGTGTCTTCGAATTTCCTTGTTTTAATGCACTATTTAAAATATACATAGTGTACCCCCTAATTGACCTATAATTATTTCCTGTGGTAGGGTACACTATTACCCTCAGATATAATACCTGGTTCAAGTTAAATATTATGGCTCAATATTAAGGTCTGATATTGCGCCTTGCGTTAGTTAACCATTGAAAGATGTCTTTGAATTTTTAAAGCATTTTAGAACGCTTATTTCTTCATTTTAAGCATCTCAGAACACTCTATTTCGCATAGGCATACATAGTAAACTTTAGGGTCACGCTGTGTACCCCCTAATTGACCTATAATTATTTCCTGTTGTAGGGTACACTATTACCCTGTAATATAATAGGTGGTCCAATTTAAAAATTATAGGTCAATATTAAGGTCCGATACCGTGCCGTTAGTTAGCATAGAAAAATGTCTTTGAATTTTTAAAGCATTTTAGAACGCTTATTTCCTCATTTTAAGCTTCTCAGAACACTTCATTTCGCATAGGCATACATAGAAAACTTTAGGGTCACTCTGCGTACCCCCTAATTGACCTATAATTATTTCCTGTGGTAGGGTACACTATAACCCTGTAATATAATACGTGGTCCAATTTAAAAATTATAGGTCAATATTAAGGTCCGATACCGTGCCGTTAGTTAACATAGAAAAGTGTCTTCGTATTTCCTTGTTTTAATGCACTATTTAAAATATACATAGTGTACCCCCTAATTGACCTATAATTATTTCCTGTGGTAGGGTACACTATTACCGTGTAATATAATACCTGGTCCAATTTAAATATTATGGGTCAATATTAAGGTCTGATATTGCGCCTTGCGTTAGATAACCATTGAAAGATGTCTTTGAATTTTTAAAGCATTTTAGAACGCTTATTTCTTCATTTTAAGCTTCTCAGAACACTCTATTTCGCATAGGCATACATAGTAAAATTTAGGGTCACGCTGTGTACCCCCTAAATGACCTATAATTATTTCCTGTGGTAGGGTACACTATTACCCTGTAATATAATACGTGGTCCAATTTAAAAATTATAGGTCAATATTAAGTTCCGATACCGTGCCGTTATTTAACATTGAAAAATGTCTTCGTATTTCCTTGTTTTAATGCACTATTTAAAATATTCATAGTGTACCCCCTAATTGACCTATAATTATTTCCTGTGGTAGGGTACACTATTACCCTGTAATACAATACCTGGTTCAATTTAAATATTATGGGTCAATATTAAGGTTTGATATTGCGCCTTGCGTTAGTTAACCATTGAAAGATGTCTTTGAATTTTTAAAGCATTTTAGAACGCTTATTTCTTCATTTTAAGCTTCTCAGAACACTTTATTTCGCATAGGCATACGTAGTAAACTTTAGGGTCACGCTGTGTACCCCCTAATTGACCTATAATTATTTCCTGTGGTAGGGTACACTATTACCCTGTAATATAATAGGTGGTCCAATTTAAAAATTATAGGTCAATATTAAGGTCCGATACCGTGCCGTTAGTTAACATAGAAAAATGTCTTTGAATTTTTAAAGCATTTTAGAACGCTTATTTCCTCATTTTAAGCTTCTCAGAACACTTTATTTCGCATAGGCATACATAGTAAATTTTAGGGTCACTCTGTGTACCCCCTAATTGACCTATAATTATTTCCTGTGGTAGGGTACACTATAACCCTGTAATATAATACGTGGTCCAATTTAAAAATTATAGGTCAATATTAAGGTGCAATACCGTGCCGTTAGTTAACATAGAAAAGTGTCTTCGTATTTTCTTGTTTTAATGCACTATTTAAAACATACATAGTGTACCCCCTAATTGACCTATAATTATTTCCTGTTGTAGGGTACACTATTACCCTGTAATATAATACCTGGTCCAATTGAAATATTATGGTTCCATATTAAGGTCTGATATCGCGCCTTGCGTTAGTTAATAATTGAAAGATGTCATTGAATTTTTAAAGCATTTTAGAACGCTTATTTCTTCATTTTAAGCTTCTCAGAACACTCTATTTCGCATAGACATACATAGTAAATTTTAGGGTCACGCTGTGTACCACCTAATTGACCTATAATTATTTCCTGTGGTAGGGTACACTATTACCCTGTAATATAATACGTGGTCCAATTTAAAAATTATAGGTCAATATTAAGGACCGATACCGTGCCGTTAGTTAACCTTTTCACGTGGGCGCAAAAATAAGAAATCGAGATCCTCTGGTGGGCTGTTTTTGAGACTGGGGGATGAATTCAAGAAAGGGAACCGCTAATCCCTAGAACAAGACAAGTGATGAGTGTTAAGCATCCCCGAGAGTTTTATTCTCCTTCTGTTATTCTAAACGTCATTTGCTATCTTTTACACCACCGCAGTTCGGGGTAATAGAAATACCACTGGGGATGGATTCCAGTTTTTTGTTGACAACTGAGAAAGCGCGGGAAAACTTCTTTGGTGGTTTTATAGGATTCAGGGTAAAAAACTACATTCCGAATGTCACATGTCGACTATTTATAGTGTTTTATAAACATTCAGAGTTAATGCGGTGTGTCACAATTTCCTGATTTTATTGTTTTAAATTCTATAAACAACACATAATCCTAACCATAGTCCCGAAAAACTATTCATTACGCTAGCTATAAAAATATTATGCGCGCAATCACATATATATATATATATATATATATATATATATATATATATATATATATATATATATATATATATATATATATATATATATATATATATATATATATATATATATATATATATATATATAAAATTGTAGTGCGTCATTGCTTTACATTAATACTTTCAACGTATTATGAAACATTTAAACATTTTACTGTTTAAAATGTAAAAATATTCTTACAGATTTGAGGAATAGTTAAAAAAAACTTTGTTCTTTGGAATATTGTTTCAACGGGTAACTCAGTTTTTGAAAATTTCAGTTTGGTATCGCTGGCGTTATTTAAATAAGTTATTAAAGTTATATCTATTTTTTATAAGCTCTTTGATGCCATATTAAAAGGATTGGTTTATTTACATGTTTCCGCAAAAAATATACAAGCTAATGAGGTGCACAGTGATAATAAACACTCTATTATTGAGTTAAAAAACGTCGGAAATTTCAAGGACCAAAGGGAAAAGCTCGATCTACATCCATTTTTCACGTAAATAATGGATAGATCTTCCTCTCTTGCATTTTGGGGATTACTATGTTTAAAGTGTGAAATCAGTTCTTCCTGAGAGTTATCATGCAGTGAAATCGGGTCATAATGCGGAAAAAAACCCTTTTGTTCGCTTCTTTGAATCAATTTTTATATACATGAAGAGTTCTTTTTCGTGGTCATAATTTTTTTAATTATAAATATCTATATTATACATTATAAATATCAGTATTTTAATTTATAAATATTTGTAACATTGCTGAAAATTTAATATCTCATCGAAAGATAATAAATCTTAGGAAAGAACATAAATAGTTGTAATGTCATATTTTTGTAGACAGGTCTCTTCAGTCTGAATTAATAGTGAATGGATTTAAGTCATAGCCGATGGAAAAGAAAATATAGGAAATTTAATTTGAAATCAACTCTTTGAATGAATTATTTTATTTTCATCTTTTTGATCTATCGACTTTGAAAAATACCGGTCACTTCAATAAATGATAAATATTTTTTCTCTTTATTCAGCAGAATCATTTATTTATTATTGTTATTATTATTATTGATAATAATAATGAAATAAGAAAGCAAGGTAAATGAGGATAATTTTGCCCTAACTCCCGGCTAATTTGAAAGATCCTCTCTTGTTAAGAAAGTAAGATCATTTCGATTGAAAATTATGTTATCAAATAAATTCTTCTTATTTTATAAATTTTTAAGATTTCTTAAAAAATTATAAACTATAATAACTTTGTTAATTATTTAAAAATAAATATACAAAAATTTTTAATCAATTTTCAAAATAGTATATAAAAGTTTATATCATTCCTTTAAAAAATATTTTATGCTTCAACCGAACTCTAAATTTAAAACACAATTCTTAGTACATTTATCCCTTGAACTCTTAGTTAGAATCTAATATGCGTTCTAAATATCTAACAAAATTTTTCTTCAACTTCCTTTATGTCTTTTTAAAATAGTTCCAAAAACGCGAAAACTCATAAATATTTCAGTTAATGTGCTTCAGTTGCAAATGATTATCATATAACAATCGGGCTCATTTCTTTTATTTTGCTGCAAATTTCATGAAAAGTAAGCACTTTATCGAAACTGCGTAGCATATATAATTTTTTTCCCTAGCATTTTTATATTTTTTTTAAAAAACATAGTCATTCACAATTGACTTCAACTTACTCCTGTAATAGATTTGTAGAATGTTATTGTTCAAAAATTTAGCTTCAATCTTATAAAAAGATACAAAACTGAGATATTAAAAGAATTTCTAGAAACTACAACTGAAAGTTAAACTGTGTGTAGAAAGAGGGAAAGAAACATGAAAATCGCCACAGAAGGAAAATGGTTTTCTTAAGAAAGTTAAAAATAGCGTTCATGATTTCAATTTCTTAAACATAGAAAATACATTAGTAATTATAAATTATATATTCATAAATGTGACATTTAAAATATTTATGTATCTAAAAGTATAAATACTCTTCGGTAGTATTAAGTATATATATTTCTCTTCGGAAATGCAGATATTTATTTAAAATCATGTAAGAAAATTTTTTTTAAACTGCAGGAATTATAATCAAAATTTTAAAATTCTAATAACTATATTTATAACACGAATTTAAAATAAAACCTAAAAAAAACTATTTATTTGAGTTTATGTAAAATATATGGCTTTGATATTTTATTTCAATTTGATTTAATTTACTTAAAAGAGCGCTTTTCGATTCTGATTAATCCATATTGTTTTATATACAATTAAAAATATTCGTTAAATTATATTTGTAATAAAGAAATTAATTTATTCAAAATATAACTCACAAGTAGAACGAAAAAATTTGTACAAAAAAATAGCAACAATGAAACTGACTAAAAAAGACGTAAGAAAACGGCAGACAAACAAAAAAGTTCCCGAACTTGGTATAGATGTTTGAAGGTAGGTGGGAAATGTAAAGAAACCTTTCTCCCCTTAGCTTAAAAAGGTGAGACCTCTCATAGTGACTAAAACAATAAAACAAATCCCACTGTAACTTGATCCTGTCTCTTAACTGAGGAGGAGATTTTTTCCCCTATTCTTACGCTGAAAGTGTCACATGCCCACCACAGGACCCCAAGTTAACATAGAAAAGTGTCTTCGAATTTCCTTGTTTTAATGCACTATTTAAAATATACATAGTGTACCCCCTAATTGACCTATAATTATTTCCTGTGGTAGGGTACACTATTACCCTCAGATATAATATCTGGTTCAAGTTAAATATTATGGGTCAATATTAAGGTCAGATATTGCGCCTTGCGTTAGTTAACCATTGAAAGATGTCTTTGAATTTTTTAAGCATTTTAGAACGCTTATTTCTTCATTTTAAGCATCTCAGAACACTCTATTTCGCATAGGCATACATAGTAAACTTTAGGGTCACGCTGTGTACCCCCTAATTGACCTATAATTATTTCCTGTTGTAGGGTACACTATTACCCTGTAATATAATAGGTGGTCCAATTTAAAAATTATAGGTCAATATTAAGTTCCGATACCGTGCCGTTATTTAACATTGAAAAATGTCTTCGTATTTCCTTGTTTTAATGCACTATTTAAAATATTCATAGTGTACCCCCTAATTGACCTATAATTATTTCCTGTGGTAGGGTACACTATTACCCTGTAATACAATACCTGGTTCAATTGAAATATTATGGGTCAATATTAAGGTTTGATATTGCGCCTTGCGTTAGTTAACCATTGAAAGATGTCTTTGAATTTTTAAAGCATTTTAGAACGCTTATTTCTTCATTTTAAGCATCTCAGAACATTCTATTTCGCATAGGCATACATAGTAAACTTTAGGGTCACGCTGTGTACCCCCTAATTGACCTATAATTATTTCCTGTTGTAGGGTACACTATTACCCTGTAATATAATAGGTGGTCCAATTTAAAAATTATAGGTCAATATTAAGGTCCGATACCGTGCCGTTAGTTAGCATAGAAAAATGTCTTTGAATTTTTAAAGCATTTTAGAACGCTTATTTCCTCATTTTAAGCTTCTCAGAACACTTCATTTCGCATAGGCATACATAGAAAACTTTAGGGTCACTCTGCGTACCCCCTAATTGACCTATAATTATTTCCTGTGGTAGGGTACACTATAACCCTGTAATATAATACGTGGTCCAATTTAAAAATTATAGGTCAATATTAAGGTCCGATACCGTGCCGTTAGTTAACATAGAAAAGTGTCTTCGTATTTCCTTGTTTTAATGCACTATTTAAAATATACATAGTGTACCCCCTAATTGACCTATAATTATTTCCTGTGGTAGGGTACACTATTACCCTGTAATATAAAACCTGGTCCAATTTAAATATTATGGGTCAATATTAAGGTCTGATATTGTGCCTTGCGTTAGATAACCATTGAAAGATGTCTTTGAATTTTTAAAGCATTTTAGAACGCTTATTTCTTCATTTTAAGCTTCTCAGAACACTCTATTTCGCATAGGCATACATAGTAAAATTTAGGGTCACGCTGTGTACCCCCTAAATGACCTATAATTATTTCCTGTGGTAGGGTACACTATTACCCTGTAATATAATAGGTGGTCCAATTTAAAAATTATAGGTCAATATTAAGTTCCGATACCGTGCCGTTATTTAACATTGAAAAATGTCTTCGTATTTCCTTGTTTTAATGCACTATTTAAAATATTCATAGTGTACCCCCTAATTGACCTATAATTATTTCCTGTGGTAGGGTACACTATTACCCTGTAATACAATACCTGGTTCAATTGAAATATTATGGGTCAATATTAAGGTTTGATATTGCGCCTTGCGTTAGTTAACCATTGAAAGATGTCTTTGAATTTTTAAAGCATTTTAGAACGCTTATTTCTTCATTTTAAGCATCTCAGAACATTCTATTTCGCATAGGCATACATAGTAAACTTTAGGGTCACGCTGTGTACCCCCTAATTGACCTATAATTATTTCCTGTTGTAGGGTACACTATTACCCTGTAATATAATAGGTGGTCCAATTTAAAAATTATAGGTCAATATTAAGGTCCGATACCGTGCCGTTAGTTAGCATAGAAAAATGTCTTTGAATTTTTAAAGCATTTTAGAACGCTTATTTCCTCATTTTAAGCTTCTCAGAACACTTCATTTCGCATAGGCATACATAGAAAACTTTAGGGTCACTCTGCGTACCCCCTAATTGACCTATAATTATTTCCTGTGGTAGGGTACACTATAACCCTGTAATATAATACGTGGTCCAATTTAAAAATTATAGGTCAATATTAAGGTCCGATACCGTGCCGTTAGTTAACATAGAAAAGTGTCTTCGTATTTCCTTGTTTTAATGCACTATTTAAAATATACATAGTGTACCCCCTAATTGACCTATAATTATTTCCTGTGGTAGGGTACACTATTACCCTGTAATATAAAACCTGGTCCAATTTAAATATTATGGGTCAATATTAAGGTCTGATATTGCGCCTTGCGTTAGATAACCATTGAAAGATGTCTTTGAATTTTTAAAGCATTTTAGAACGCTTATTTCTTCATTTTAAGCATCTCAGAACATTCTATTTCGCATAGGCATACATAGTAAACTTTAGGGTCACGCTGTGTACCCCCTAATTGACCTATAATTATTTCCTGTTGTAGGGTACACTATTACCTTGTAATATAATAGGTGGTCCAATTTAAAAATTATAGGTCAATATTAAGGTCCGATACCGTGCCGTTAGTTAGCATAGAAAAATGTCTTTGAATTTTTAAAGCATTTTAGAACGCTTATTTCCTCATTTTAAGCTTCTCAGAACACTTCATTTCGCATAGGCATACATAGAAAACTTTAGGGTCACTCTGCGTACCCCCTAATTGACCTATAATTATTTCCTGTGGTAGGGTACACTATAACCCTGTAATATAATACGTGGTCCAATTTAAAAATTATAGGTCAATATTAAGGTCCGATACCGTGCCGTTAGTTAACATAGAAAAGTGTCTTCGTATTTCCTTGTTTTAATGCACTATTTAAAATATACATAGTGTACCCCCTAATTGACCTATAATTATTTCCTGTGGTAGGGTACACTATTACCCTGTAATATAAAACCTGGTCCAATTTAAATATTATGGGTCAATATTAAGGTCTGATATTGCGCCTTGCGTTAGATAACCATTGAAAGATGTCTTTGAATTTTTAAAGCATTTTAGAACGCTTATTTCTTCATTTTAAGCTTCTCAGAACACTCTATTTCGCATAGGCATACATAGTAAAATTTAGGGTCACGCTGTGTACCCCCTAATTGACCTATAATTATTTCCTGTTGTAGGGTACACTATTACCCTGTAATATAATAGGTGGTCCAATTTAAAAATTATAGGTCAATATTAAGTTCCGATACCGTGCCGTTATTTAACATTGAAAAATGTCTTCGTATTTCCTTGTTTTAATGCACTATTTAAAATATTCATAGTGTACCCCCTAATTGACCTATAATTATTTCCTGTGGTAGGGTACACTATTACCCTGTAATACAATACCTGGTTCAATTGAAATATTATGGGTCAATATTAAGGTTTGATATTGCGCCTTGCGTTAGTTAACCATTGAAAGATGTCTTTGAATTTTTAAAGCATTTTAGAACGCTTATTTCTTCATTTTAAGCATCTCAGAACATTCTATTTCGCATAGGCATACATAGTAAACTTTAGGGTCACGCTGTGTACCCCCTAATTGACCTATAATTATTTCCTGTTGTAGGGTACACTATTACCCTGTAATATAATAGGTGGTCCAATTTAAAAATTATAGGTCAATATTAAGGTCCGATACCGTGCCGTTAGTTAGCATAGAAAAATGTCTTTGAATTTTTAAAGCATTTTAGAACGCTTATTTCCTCATTTTAAGCTTCTCAGAACACTTCATTTCGCATAGGCATACATAGAAAACTTTAGGGTCACTCTGCGTACCCCCTAATTGACCTATAATTATTTCCTGTGGTAGGGTACACTATAACCCTGTAATATAATACGTGGTCCAATTTAAAAATTATAGGTCAATATTAAGGTCCGATACCGTGCCGTTAGTTAACATAGAAAAGTGTCTTCGTATTTCCTTGTTTTAATGCACTATTTAAAATATACATAGTGTACCCCCTAATTGACCTATAATTATTTCCTGTGGTAGGGTACACTATTACCCTGTAATATAAAACCTGGTCCAATTTAAATATTATGGGTCAATATTAAGGTCTGATATTGCGCCTTGCGTTAGATAACCATTGAAAGATGTCTTTGAATTTTTAAAGCATTTTAGAACGCTTATTTCTTCATTTTAAGCTTCTCAGAACACTCTATTTCGCATAGGCATACATAGTAAAATTTAGGGTCACGCTGTGTACCCCCTAAATGACCTATAATTATTTCCTGTGGTAGGGTACACTATTACCCTGTAATATAATACGTGGTCCAATTTAAAAATTATAGGTCAATATTAAGTTCCGATACCGTGCCGTTATTTAACATTGAAAAATGTCTTCGTATTTCCTTGTTTTAATGCACTATTTAAAATATTCATAGTGTACCCCCTAATTGACCTATAATTATTTCCTGTGGTAGGGTACACTATTACCCTGTAATACAATACCTGGTTCAATTTAAATATTATGGGTCAATATTAAGGTTTGATATTGCGCCTTGCGTTAGTTAACCATTGAAAGATGTCTTTGAATTTTTAAAGCATTTTAGAACGCTTATTTCTTCATTTTAAGCTTCTCAGAACACTTTATTTCGCATAGGCATACGTAGTAAACTTTAGGGTCACGCTGTGTACCCCCTAATTGACCTATAATTATTTCCTGTGGTAGGGTACACTATTACCCTGTAATATAATAGGTGGTCCAATTTAAAAATTATAGGTCAATATTAAGGTCCGACACCGTGCCGTTAGTTAACATAGAAAAATGTCTTTGAATTTTTAAAGCATTTTAGAACGCTTATTTCCTCATTTTAAGCTTCTCAGAACACTTTATTTCGCATAGGCATACATAGTAAATTTTAGGGTCACTCTGTGTACCCCCTAATTGACCTATAATTATTTCCTGTGGTAGGGTACACTATAACCCTGTAATATAATACGTGGTCCAATTTAAAAATTATAGGTCAATATTAAGGTGCAATACCGTGCCGTTAGTTAACATAGAAAAGTGTCTTCGTATTTTCTTGTTTTAATGCACTATTTAAAACATACATAGTGTACCCCCTAATTGACCTATAATTATTTCCTGTTGTAGGGTACACTATTACCCTGTATTATAATACCTGGTCCAATTGAAATATTATGGTTCCATATTAAGGTCTGATATCGCGCCTTGCGTTAGTTAACATAAAAAAATGTCTTTGAATTTTTAAAGCATTTTAGAACGCTTATTTCCTCATTTTAAGCTTCTCAGAACACTTTATTTCGCATAGGCATACATAGTAAACTTTAGGGTCACGCTGTGTACCCCCTAATTGACCTATAATTATTTCCTGTGGTAGGGTACACTATTACCCTGTAATACAATACCTGGTTCAATTTAAATATTATGGGTCAATATTAAGGTTTGATATTGCGCCTTGCGTTAGTTAACCATTGAAAGATGTCTTTGAATTTTTAAAGCATTTTAGAACGCTTATTTCTTCATTTTAAGCTTCTCAGAAAACTTTATTTCGCATAGGCATACATAGTAAACTTTAGGGTCACGCTGTGTACCCCCTAATTGACCTATAATTATTTCCTGTGGTAAGGAATTAATTATAGGTCAATTGTAATTGTGTACACCCTGTAATATATTAGGTGATCCAATTTAAAAAATATAGGTCAATATTAAGGTCCGATACCGTGCCGTTAGTTAGCATAGAAAAATGTCATTGAATTTTTAAAGCATTTTAGAACGCTTATTTCCTCATTTTAAGCTTCTCAGAACACTTTATTTCGCATAGGCATACATAGTAAACTTTAGGGTCACGCTGTGTACCCCCTAATTGACCTATAATTATTTCCTGTTGTAGGGTACACTATTACCCTGTAATATAATAGGTGGTCCAATTTAAAAATTATAGGTCAATATTAAGGTCCGATACCGTGCCGTTAGTTAGCATAGAAAAATGTCTTTGAATTTTTAAAGCATTTTAGAACGCTTATTTCCTCATTTTAAGCTTCTCAGAACACTTCATTTCGCATAGGCATACATAGAAAACTTTAGGGTCACTCTGCGTACCCCCTAATTGACCTATAATTATTTCCTGTGGTAGGGTACACTATAACCCTGTAATATAATACGTGGTCCAATTTAAAAATTATAGGTCAATATTAAGGTCCGATACCGTGCCGTTAGTTAACATAGAAAAGTGTCTTCGTATTTCCTTGTTTTAATGCACTATTTAAAATATACATAGTGTACCCCCTAATTGACCTATAATTATTTCCTGTGGTAGGGTACACTATTACCGTGTAATATAATACCTGGTCCAATTTAAATATTATGGGTCAATATTAAGGTCTGATATTGCGCCTTGCGTTAGATAACCATTGAAAGATGTCTTTGAATTTTTAAAGCATTTTAGAACGCTTATTTCTTCATTTTAAGCTTCTCAGAACACTCTATTTCGCATAGGCATACATAGTAAAATTTAGGGTCACGCTGTGTACCCCCTAAATGACCTATAATTATTTCCTGTGGTAGGGTACACTATTACCCTGTAATATAATACGTGGTCCAATTTAAAAATTATAGGTCAATATTAAGTTCCGATACCGTGCCGTTATTTAACATTGAAAAATGTCTTCGTATTTCCTTGTTTTAATGCACTATTTAAAATATTCATAGTGTACCCCCTAATTGACCTATAATTATTTCCTGTGGTAGGGTACACTATTACCCTGTAATACAATACCTGGTTCAATTTAAATATTATGGGTCAATATTAAGGTTTGATATTGCGCCTTGCGTTAGTTAACCATTGAAAGATGTCTTTGAATTTTTAAAGCATTTTAGAACGCTTATTTCTTCATTTTAAGCTTCTCAGAACACTTTATTTCGCATAGGCATACGTAGTAAACTTTAGGGTCACGCTGTGTACCCCCTAATTGACCTATAATTATTTCCTGTGGTAGGGTACACTATTACCCTGTAATATAATAGGTGGTCCAATTTAAAAATTATAGGTCAATATTAAGGTCCGATACCGTGCCGTTAGTTAACATAGAAAAATGTCTTTGAATTTTTAAAGCATTTTAGAACGCTTATTTCCTCATTTTAAGCTTCTCAGAACACTTTATTTCGCATAGGCATACATAGTAAATTTTAGGGTCACTCTGTGTACCCCCTAATTGACCTATAATTATTTCCTGTGGTAGGGTACACTATAACCCTGTAATATAATACGTGGTCCAATTTAAAAATTATAGGTCAATATTAAGGTGCAATACCGTGCCGTTAGTTAACATAGAAAAGTGTCTTCGTATTTTCTTGTTTTAATGCACTATTTAAAACATACATAGTGTACCCCCTAATTGACCTATAATTATTTCCTGTTGTAGGGTACACTATTACCCTGTAATATAATACCTGGTCCAATTGAAATATTATGGTTCCATATTAAGGTCTGATATCGCGCCTTGCGTTAGTTAATAATTGAAAGATGTCATTGAATTTTTAAAGCATTTTAGAACGCTTATTTCTTCATTTTAAGCTTCTCAGAACACTCTATTTCGCATAGACATACATAGTAAATTTTAGGGTCACGCTGTGTACCACCTAATTGACCTATAATTATTTCCTGTGGTAGGGTACACTATTACCCTGTAATATAATACGTGGTCCAATTTAAAAATTATAGGTCAATATTAAGGACCGATACCGTGCCGTTAGTTAACCTTTTCACGTGGGCGCAAAAATAAGAAATCGAGATCCTCTGGTGGGCTGTTTTTGAGACTGGGGGATGAATTCAAGAAAGGGAACCGCTAATCCCTAGAACAAGACAAGTGATGAGTGTTAAGCATCCCCGAGAGTTTTATTCTCCTTCTGTTATTCTAAACGTCATTTGCTATCTTTTACACCACCGCAGTTCGGGGTAATAGAAATACCACTGGGGATGGATTCCAGTTTTTTGTTGACAACTGAGAAAGCGCGGGAAAACTTCTTTGGTGGTTTTATAGGATTCAGGGTAAAAAACTACATTCCGAATGTCACATGTCGACTATTTATAGTGTTTTATAAACATTCAGAGTTAATGCGGTGTGTCACAATTTCCTGATTTTATTGTTTTAAATTCTATAAACAACACATAATCCTAACCATAGTCCCGAAAAACTATTCATTACGCTAGCTATAAAAATATTATGCGCGCAATCACATATATATATATATATATATATATATATATATATATATATATATATATATATATATATATATATATATATATATATATATATATATATATATATATATATATATATATATATATATATATATATATATATATATAAAATTGTAGTGCGTCATTGCTTTACATTAATACTTTCAACGTATTATGAAACATTTAAACATTTTACTGTTTAAAATGTAAAAATATTCTTACAGATTTGAGGAATAGTTAAAAAAAACTTTGTTCTTTGGAATATTGTTTCAACGGGTAACTCAGTTTTTGAAAATTTCAGTTTGGTATCGCTGGCGTTATTTAAATAAGTTATTAAAGTTATATCTATTTTTTATAAGCTCTTTGATGCCATATTAAAAGGATTGGTTTATTTACATGTTTCCGCAAAAAATATACAAGCTAATGAGGTGCACAGTGATAATAAACACTCTATTATTGAGTTAAAAAACGTCGGAAATTTCAAGGACCAAAGGGAAAAGCTCGATCTACATCCATTTTTCACGTAAATAATGGATAGATCTTCCTCTCTTGCATTTTGGGGATTACTATGTTTAAAGTGTGAAATCAGTTCTTCCTGAGAGTTATCATGCAGTGAAATCGGGTCATAATGCGGAAAAAAACCCTTTTGTTCGCTTCTTTGAATCAATTTTTATATACATGAAGAGTTCTTTTTCGTGGTCATAATTTTTTTAATTATAAATATCTATATTATACATTATAAATATCAGTATTTTAATTTATAAATATTTGTAACATTGCTGAAAATTTAATATCTCATCGAAAGATAATAAATCTTAGGAAAGAACATAAATAGTTGTAATGTCATATTTTTGTAGACAGGTCTCTTCAGTCTGAATTAATAGTGAATGGATTTAAGTCATAGCCGATGGAAAAGAAAATATAGGAAATTTAATTTGAAATCAACTCTTTGAATGAATTATTTTATTTTCATCTTTTTGATCTATCGACTTTGAAAAATACCGGTCACTTCAATAAATGATAAATATTTTTTCTCTTTATTCAGCAGAATCATTTATTTATTATTGTTATTATTATTATTGATAATAATAATGAAATAAGAAAGCAAGGTAAATGAGGATAATTTTGCCCTAACTCCCGGCTAATTTGAAAGATCCTCTCTTGTTAAGAAAGTAAGATCATTTCGATTGAAAATTATGTTATCAAATAAATTCTTCTTATTTTATAAATTTTTAAGATTTCTTAAAAAATTATAAACTATAATAACTTTGTTAATTATTTAAAAATAAATATACAAAAATTTTTAATCAATTTTCAAAATAGTATATAAAAGTTTATATCATTCCTTTAAAAAATATTTTATGCTTCAACCGAACTCTAAATTTAAAACACAATTCTTAGTACATTTATCCCTTGAACTCTTAGTTAGAATCTAATATGCGTTCTAAATATCTAACAAAATTTTTCTTCAACTTCCTTTATGTCTTTTTAAAATAGTTCCAAAAACGCGAAAACTCATAAATATTTCAGTTAATGTGCTTCAGTTGCAAATGATTATCATATAACAATCGGGCTCATTTCTTTTATTTTGCTGCAAATTTCATGAAAAGTAAGCACTTTATCGAAACTGCGTAGCATATATAATTTTTTTCCCTAGCATTTTTATATTTTTTTTAAAAAACATAGTCATTCACAATTGACTTCAACTTACTCCTGTAATAGATTTGTAGAATGTTATTGTTCAAAAATTTAGCTTCAATCTTATAAAAAGATACAAAACTGAGATATTAAAAGAATTTCTAGAAACTACAACTGAAAGTTAAACTGTGTGTAGAAAGAGGGAAAGAAACATGAAAATCGCCACAGAAGGAAAATGGTTTTCTTAAGAAAGTTAAAAATAGCGTTCATGATTTCAATTTCTTAAACATAGAAAATACATTAGTAATTATAAATTATATATTCATAAATGTGACATTTAAAATATTTATGTATCTAAAAGTATAAATACTCTTCGGTAGTATTAAGTATATATATTTCTCTTCGGAAATGCAGATATTTATTTAAAATCATGTAAGAAAATTTTTTTTAAACTGCAGGAATTATAATCAAAATTTTAAAATTCTAATAACTATATTTATAACACGAATTTAAAATAAAACCTAAAAAAAACTATTTATTTGAGTTTATGTAAAATATATGGCTTTGATATTTTATTTCAATTTGATTTAATTTACTTAAAAGAGCGCTTTTCGATTCTGATTAATCCATATTGTTTTATATACAATTAAAAATATTCGTTAAATTATATTTGTAATAAAGAAATTAATTTATTCAAAATATAACTCACAAGTAGAACGAAAAAATTTGTACAAAAAAATAGCAACAATGAAACTGACTAAAAAAGACGTAAGAAAACGGCAGACAAACAAAAAAGTTCCCGAACTTGGTATAGATGTTTGAAGGTAGGTGGGAAATGTAAAGAAACCTTTCTCCCCTTAGCTTAAAAAGGTGAGACCTCTCATAGTGACTAAAACAATAAAACAAATCCCACTGTAACTTGATCCTGTCTCTTAACTGAGGAGGAGATTTTTTCCCCTATTCTTACGCTGAAAGTGTCACATGCCCACCACAGGACCCCAAGTTAACATAGAAAAGTGTCTTCGAATTTCCTTGTTTTAATGCACTATTTAAAATATACATAGTGTACCCCCTAATTGACCTATAATTATTTCCTGTGGTAGGGTACACTATTACCCTCAGATATAATATCTGGTTCAAGTTAAATATTATGGGTCAATATTAAGGTCAGATATTGCGCCTTGCGTTAGTTAACCATTGAAAGATGTCTTTGAATTTTTTAAGCATTTTAGAACGCTTATTTCTTCATTTTAAGCATCTCAGAACACTCTATTTCGCATAGGCATACATAGTAAACTTTAGGGTCACGCTGTGTACCCCCTAATTGACCTATAATTATTTCCTGTTGTAGGGTACACTATTACCCTGTAATATAATAGGTGGTCCAATTTAAAAATTATAGGTCAATATTAAGTTCCGATACCGTGCCGTTATTTAACATTGAAAAATGTCTTCGTATTTCCTTGTTTTAATGCACTATTTAAAATATTCATAGTGTACCCCCTAATTGACCTATAATTATTTCCTGTGGTAGGGTACACTATTACCCTGTAATACAATACCTGGTTCAATTGAAATATTATGGGTCAATATTAAGGTTTGATATTGCGCCTTGCGTTAGTTAACCATTGAAAGATGTCTTTGAATTTTTAAAGCATTTTAGAACGCTTATTTCTTCATTTTAAGCATCTCAGAACATTCTATTTCGCATAGGCATACATAGTAAACTTTAGGGTCACGCTGTGTACCCCCTAATTGACCTATAATTATTTCCTGTTGTAGGGTACACTATTACCCTGTAATATAATAGGTGGTCCAATTTAAAAATTATAGGTCAATATTAAGGTCCGATACCGTGCCGTTAGTTAGCATAGAAAAATGTCTTTGAATTTTTAAAGCATTTTAGAACGCTTATTTCCTCATTTTAAGCTTCTCAGAACACTTCATTTCGCATAGGCATACATAGAAAACTTTAGGGTCACTCTGCGTACCCCCTAATTGACCTATAATTATTTCCTGTGGTAGGGTACACTATAACCCTGTAATATAATACGTGGTCCAATTTAAAAATTATAGGTCAATATTAAGGTCCGATACCGTGCCGTTAGTTAACATAGAAAAGTGTCTTCGTATTTCCTTGTTTTAATGCACTATTTAAAATATACATAGTGTACCCCCTAATTGACCTATAATTATTTCCTGTGGTAGGGTACACTATTACCCTGTAATATAAAACCTGGTCCAATTTAAATATTATGGGTCAATATTAAGGTCTGATATTGTGCCTTGCGTTAGATAACCATTGAAAGATGTCTTTGAATTTTTAAAGCATTTTAGAACGCTTATTTCTTCATTTTAAGCTTCTCAGAACACTCTATTTCGCATAGGCATACATAGTAAAATTTAGGGTCACGCTGTGTACCCCCTAAATGACCTATAATTATTTCCTGTGGTAGGGTACACTATTACCCTGTAATATAATAGGTGGTCCAATTTAAAAATTATAGGTCAATATTAAGTTCCGATACCGTGCCGTTATTTAACATTGAAAAATGTCTTCGTATTTCCTTGTTTTAATGCACTATTTAAAATATTCATAGTGTACCCCCTAATTGACCTATAATTATTTCCTGTGGTAGGGTACACTATTACCCTGTAATACAATACCTGGTTCAATTGAAATATTATGGGTCAATATTAAGGTTTGATATTGCGCCTTGCGTTAGTTAACCATTGAAAGATGTCTTTGAATTTTTAAAGCATTTTAGAACGCTTATTTCTTCATTTTAAGCATCTCAGAACATTCTATTTCGCATAGGCATACATAGTAAACTTTAGGGTCACGCTGTGTACCCCCTAATTGACCTATAATTATTTCCTGTTGTAGGGTACACTATTACCCTGTAATATAATAGGTGGTCCAATTTAAAAATTATAGGTCAATATTAAGGTCCGATACCGTGCCGTTAGTTAGCATAGAAAAATGTCTTTGAATTTTTAAAGCATTTTAGAACGCTTATTTCCTCATTTTAAGCTTCTCAGAACACTTCATTTCGCATAGGCATACATAGAAAACTTTAGGGTCACTCTGCGTACCCCCTAATTGACCTATAATTATTTCCTGTGGTAGGGTACACTATAACCCTGTAATATAATACGTGGTCCAATTTAAAAATTATAGGTCAATATTAAGGTCCGATACCGTGCCGTTAGTTAACATAGAAAAGTGTCTTCGTATTTCCTTGTTTTAATGCACTATTTAAAATATACATAGTGTACCCCCTAATTGACCTATAATTATTTCCTGTGGTAGGGTACACTATTACCCTGTAATATAAAACCTGGTCCAATTTAAATATTATGGGTCAATATTAAGGTCTGATATTGCGCCTTGCGTTAGATAACCATTGAAAGATGTCTTTGAATTTTTAAAGCATTTTAGAACGCTTATTTCTTCATTTTAAGCATCTCAGAACATTCTATTTCGCATAGGCATACATAGTAAACTTTAGGGTCACGCTGTGTACCCCCTAATTGACCTATAATTATTTCCTGTTGTAGGGTACACTATTACCTTGTAATATAATAGGTGGTCCAATTTAAAAATTATAGGTCAATATTAAGGTCCGATACCGTGCCGTTAGTTAGCATAGAAAAATGTCTTTGAATTTTTAAAGCATTTTAGAACGCTTATTTCCTCATTTTAAGCTTCTCAGAACACTTCATTTCGCATAGGCATACATAGAAAACTTTAGGGTCACTCTGCGTACCCCCTAATTGACCTATAATTATTTCCTGTGGTAGGGTACACTATAACCCTGTAATATAATACGTGGTCCAATTTAAAAATTATAGGTCAATATTAAGGTCCGATACCGTGCCGTTAGTTAACATAGAAAAGTGTCTTCGTATTTCCTTGTTTTAATGCACTATTTAAAATATACATAGTGTACCCCCTAATTGACCTATAATTATTTCCTGTGGTAGGGTACACTATTACCCTGTAATATAAAACCTGGTCCAATTTAAATATTATGGGTCAATATTAAGGTCTGATATTGCGCCTTGCGTTAGATAACCATTGAAAGATGTCTTTGAATTTTTAAAGCATTTTAGAACGCTTATTTCTTCATTTTAAGCTTCTCAGAACACTCTATTTCGCATAGGCATACATAGTAAAATTTAGGGTCACGCTGTGTACCCCCTAATTGACCTATAATTATTTCCTGTTGTAGGGTACACTATTACCCTGTAATATAATAGGTGGTCCAATTTAAAAATTATAGGTCAATATTAAGTTCCGATACCGTGCCGTTATTTAACATTGAAAAATGTCTTCGTATTTCCTTGTTTTAATGCACTATTTAAAATATTCATAGTGTACCCCCTAATTGACCTATAATTATTTCCTGTGGTAGGGTACACTATTACCCTGTAATACAATACCTGGTTCAATTGAAATATTATGGGTCAATATTAAGGTTTGATATTGCGCCTTGCGTTAGTTAACCATTGAAAGATGTCTTTGAATTTTTAAAGCATTTTAGAACGCTTATTTCTTCATTTTAAGCATCTCAGAACATTCTATTTCGCATAGGCATACATAGTAAACTTTAGGGTCACGCTGTGTACCCCCTAATTGACCTATAATTATTTCCTGTTGTAGGGTACACTATTACCCTGTAATATAATAGGTGGTCCAATTTAAAAATTATAGGTCAATATTAAGGTCCGATACCGTGCCGTTAGTTAGCATAGAAAAATGTCTTTGAATTTTTAAAGCATTTTAGAACGCTTATTTCCTCATTTTAAGCTTCTCAGAACACTTCATTTCGCATAGGCATACATAGAAAACTTTAGGGTCACTCTGCGTACCCCCTAATTGACCTATAATTATTTCCTGTGGTAGGGTACACTATAACCCTGTAATATAATACGTGGTCCAATTTAAAAATTATAGGTCAATATTAAGGTCCGATACCGTGCCGTTAGTTAACATAGAAAAGTGTCTTCGTATTTCCTTGTTTTAATGCACTATTTAAAATATACATAGTGTACCCCCTAATTGACCTATAATTATTTCCTGTGGTAGGGTACACTATTACCCTGTAATATAAAACCTGGTCCAATTTAAATATTATGGGTCAATATTAAGGTCTGATATTGCGCCTTGCGTTAGATAACCATTGAAAGATGTCTTTGAATTTTTAAAGCATTTTAGAACGCTTATTTCTTCATTTTAAGCTTCTCAGAACACTCTATTTCGCATAGGCATACATAGTAAAATTTAGGGTCACGCTGTGTACCCCCTAAATGACCTATAATTATTTCCTGTGGTAGGGTACACTATTACCCTGTAATATAATACGTGGTCCAATTTAAAAATTATAGGTCAATATTAAGTTCCGATACCGTGCCGTTATTTAACATTGAAAAATGTCTTCGTATTTCCTTGTTTTAATGCACTATTTAAAATATTCATAGTGTACCCCCTAATTGACCTATAATTATTTCCTGTGGTAGGGTACACTATTACCCTGTAATACAATACCTGGTTCAATTTAAATATTATGGGTCAATATTAAGGTTTGATATTGCGCCTTGCGTTAGTTAACCATTGAAAGATGTCTTTGAATTTTTAAAGCATTTTAGAACGCTTATTTCTTCATTTTAAGCTTCTCAGAACACTTTATTTCGCATAGGCATACGTAGTAAACTTTAGGGTCACGCTGTGTACCCCCTAATTGACCTATAATTATTTCCTGTGGTAGGGTACACTATTACCCTGTAATATAATAGGTGGTCCAATTTAAAAATTATAGGTCAATATTAAGGTCCGACACCGTGCCGTTAGTTAACATAGAAAAATGTCTTTGAATTTTTAAAGCATTTTAGAACGCTTATTTCCTCATTTTAAGCTTCTCAGAACACTTTATTTCGCATAGGCATACATAGTAAATTTTAGGGTCACTCTGTGTACCCCCTAATTGACCTATAATTATTTCCTGTGGTAGGGTACACTATAACCCTGTAATATAATACGTGGTCCAATTTAAAAATTATAGGTCAATATTAAGGTGCAATACCGTGCCGTTAGTTAACATAGAAAAGTGTCTTCGTATTTTCTTGTTTTAATGCACTATTTAAAACATACATAGTGTACCCCCTAATTGACCTATAATTATTTCCTGTTGTAGGGTACACTATTACCCTGTATTATAATACCTGGTCCAATTGAAATATTATGGTTCCATATTAAGGTCTGATATCGCGCCTTGCGTTAGTTAACATAAAAAAATGTCTTTGAATTTTTAAAGCATTTTAGAACGCTTATTTCCTCATTTTAAGCTTCTCAGAACACTTTATTTCGCATAGGCATACATAGTAAACTTTAGGGTCACGCTGTGTACCCCCTAATTGACCTATAATTATTTCCTGTGGTAGGGTACACTATTACCCTGTAATACAATACCTGGTTCAATTTAAATATTATGGGTCAATATTAAGGTTTGATATTGCGCCTTGCGTTAGTTAACCATTGAAAGATGTCTTTGAATTTTTAAAGCATTTTAGAACGCTTATTTCTTCATTTTAAGCTTCTCAGAAAACTTTATTTCGCATAGGCATACATAGTAAACTTTAGGGTCACGCTGTGTACCCCCTAATTGACCTATAATTATTTCCTGTGGTAAGGAATTAATTATAGGTCAATTGTAATTGTGTACACCCTGTAATATATTAGGTGATCCAATTTAAAAAATATAGGTCAATATTAAGGTCCGATACCGTGCCGTTAGTTAGCATAGAAAAATGTCATTGAATTTTTAAAGCATTTTAGAACGCTTATTTCCTCATTTTAAGCTTCTCAGAACACTTTATTTCGCATAGGCATACATAGTAAACTTTAGGGTCACTCTTCGTACCCCCTAATTTACATATAATTATTTCCTGTGGTAGGGTACACTATAACCCTGTAATATAATACGTGGTCCAATTTAAAAATTATAGGTCAATATTAAGGTCCGATACCGTGCCGTTAGTTAACATAGAAAAGTGTCTTCGTATTTCCTTGTTTTAATGCACTATTTAAAATATACATAGTGTACCCCCTAATTGACCTATAATTATTTCCTGTGGTAGGGTACACTATTACCCTGTAATATAAAACCTGGTCCAATTTAAATATTATGGGTCAATATTAAGGTCTGATATTGCGCCTTGCGTTAGATAACCATTGAAAGATGTCTTTGAATTTTTAAAGCATTTTAGAACGCTTATTTCTTCATTTTAAGCTTCTCAGAACACTCTATTTCGCATAGGCATACATAGTAAAATTTAGGGTCACGCTGTGTACCCCCTAAATGACCTATAATTATTTCCTGTGGTAGGGTACACTATTACCCTGTAATATAATACGTGGTCCAATTTAAAAATTATAGGTCAATATTAAGTTCCGATACCGTGCCGTTATTTAACATTGAAAAATGTCTTCGTATTTCCTTGTTTTAATGCACTATTTAAAATATTCATAGTGTACCCCCTAATTGACCTATAATTATTTCCTGTGGTAGGGTACACTATTACCCTGTAATACAATACCTGGTTCAATTTAAATATTATGGGTCAATATTAAGGTTTGATATTGCGCCTTGCGTTAGTTAACCATTGAAAGATGTCTTTGAATTTTTAAAGCATTTTAGAACGCTTATTTCTTCATTTTAAGCTTCTCAGAACACTTTATTTCGCATAGGCATACGTAGTAAACTTTAGGGTCACGCTGTGTACCCCCTAATTGACCTATAATTATTTCCTGTGGTAGGGTACACTATTACCCTGTAATATAATAGGTGGTCCAATTTAAAAATTATAGGTCAATATTAAGGTCCGACACCGTGCCGTTAGTTAACATAGAAAAATGTCTTTGAATTTTTAAAGCATTTTAGAACGCTTATTTCCTCATTTTAAGCTTCTCAGAACACTTTATTTCGCATAGGCATACATAGTAAATTTTAGGGTCACTCTGTGTACCCCCTAATTGACCTATAATTATTTCCTGTGGTAGGGTACACTATAACCCTGTAATATAATACGTGGTCCAATTTAAAAATTATAGGTCAATATTAAGGTGCAATACCGTGCCGTTAGTTAACATAGAAAAGTGTCTTCGTATTTTCTTGTTTTAATGCACTATTTAAAACATACATAGTGTACCCCCTAATTGACCTATAATTATTTCCTGTTGTAGGGTACACTATTACCCTGTATTATAATACCTGGTCCAATTGAAATATTATGGTTCCATATTAAGGTCTGATATCGCGCCTTGCGTTAGTTAACATAAAAAAATGTCTTTGAATTTTTAAAGCATTTTAGAACGCTTATTTCCTCATTTTAAGCTTCTCAGAACACTTTATTTCGCATAGGCATACATAGTAAACTTTAGGGTCACGCTGTGTACCCCCTAATTGACCTATAATTATTTCCTGTGGTAGGGTACACTATTACCCTGTAATACAATACCTGGTTCAATTTAAATATTATGGGTCAATATTAAGGTTTGATATTGCGCCTTGCGTTAGTTAACCATTGAAAGATGTCTTTGAATTTTTAAAGCATTTTAGAACGCTTATTTCTTCATTTTAAGCTTCTCAGAAAACTTTATTTCGCATAGGCATACATAGTAAACTTTAGGGTCACGCTGTGTACCCCCTAATTGACCTATAATTATTTCCTGTGGTAAGGAATTAATTATAGGTCAATTGTAATTGTGTACACCCTGTAATATATTAGGTGATCCAATTTAAAAAATATAGGTCAATATTAAGGTCCGATACCGTGCCGTTAGTTAGCATAGAAAAATGTCATTGAATTTTTAAAGCATTTTAGAACGCTTATTTCCTCATTTTAAGCTTCTCAGAACACTTTATTTCGCATAGGCATACATAGTAAACTTTAGGGTCACTCTTCGTACCCCCTAATTTACATATAATTATTTCCTGTGGTAGGGTACACTATAACCCTGTAATATAATACGTGGTCCAATTTAAAAATTATAGGTCAATATTAAGGTCCGATACCGTGCCGTTAGTTAACATAGAAAAGTGTCTTCGTATTTCCTTGTTTTAATGCACTATTTAAAATATACATAGTGTACCCCCTAATTGACCTATAATTATTTCCTGTGGTAGGGTACACTATTACCCTGTAATATAATACCTGGTCCAATTTAAATATTATGGGTCAATATTAAGGTCTGATATTGCGCCTTGCGTTAGTTAACCATTGAAAGATGTCTTTGAATTTTTAAAGCATTTTAGAACGCTTATTTCTTCATTTTAAGCATCTCAGAACACTCTATTTCGCATAGGCATACATAGTAAAATTTAGGGTCACGCTGTGTACCCCCTAAATGACCTATAATTATTTCCTTTGGTAGGGTACACTATTACCCTGTAATATAATACGTGGTCCAATTTAAAAATTATAGGTCAATAATAAGGTGCGATACCGTGCTGTTAGTTAACATAGAAAAATGTCTTTGAATTTTTAAAGCATTTTAGAACGCTTATTTCTTCATTTTAAGCTTCTCAGAACACTCTATTTCGCATAGGCATACATAGTAAATTTTAGGGTCACGCTGTGTACCACCTAATTGACCTATAATTATTTCCTGTGGTAAGGTACACTATTACCCTGTAATATAATACGTGGTACAATTTAAAAATTATAGGTCAATATTAAGGTCCGATACCGTGCCGTTAGTTAACATAGAAAAGTGTCTTCGTATTTCCTTGTTTTAATGCACTATTTAAAATATACATAGTGTACCCCCTAAATGACCTATAATTATTTCCTGTGGTAGGGTACACTATTACCCTGTAATATAATAGGTGGTCCAATTTAAAAATTATAGGTCAATATTAAGGTCCGATACCGTGAAGTTAGTTAACATAGAAAAATGTCTTTGAATTTTTATAGCATTTTAGAACGCTTATTTCTTCATTTTAAGCATCTCAGAACACTCTATTTCGCATAGGCATACATAGTAAAATTTAGGGTCACGCTGTGTACCCCCTAAATGACCTATAATTATATCCTGTGGTAGGGTACACTATTACCCTGTAATATAATACGTGGTCCAATTTAAAAATTATAGGTCAATATTAAGGTCCGATACCGCGCCGTTAGTTAACATAGAAAAATGTCTTTGAATTTTTAAAGCATTTTAGAACGCTTATTTCCTCATTTTAAGCTTCTCAGAACACTTTATTTCGCATAGGCATACATAGTAAACTTTAGGGTCACGCTGTGTACCCCCTAATTGACCTATAATTATTTCCTTTGGTGGGGTACACTATTACCCTGTAATATAATACCTGGTCCAATTTAAAAATTATAGGTCAATAATAAGGTCCGATACCGTGCCGTTAGTTAACATAGAAAAATATCTTTGAATTTTTAAAGCATTTTAGAACGCTTATTTCTTCATTTTAAGCTTCTCAGAGCACTCTATTTCGCATAGGCATACATAGTAAAATTTAGGGTCACGCTGTGTACCCCCTAAATGACCTATAATTATTTCCTGTGGTAGGGCACACTATTACCCTGTAATATAATACGTGGTCCAATTTAAAAATTATAGGTCAATATTAAGTTCCGATACCGTGCCGTTAGTTAACATTGAAAAATGTCTTCGTATTTCCTTGTTTTAATGCACTATTTAAAATATACATAGTGTACCCCCTAATTGACCTATAATTATTTCCTGTGGTAGGGTACACTATTACCCTGTAATACAATACCTGGTTCAATTTAAATATTATGGGTCAATATTAAGGTTTGATATTGCGCCTTGCGTTAGTTAACCATTGAAAGATGTCTTTGAATTTTTAAAGCATTTTAGAACGCTTATTTCTTCATTTTAAGCTTCTCAGAACACTCTATTTCGCATAGGCATACATAGTAAAATTTAGGGTCACGCTGTGTACCCCCTAAATGACCTATAATTATTTCCTGTGGTAGGGTACACTATTACCCTCTAATATAATACGTGGTCCAATTTAAAAATTATAGGTCAATATTAAGGTCCGATACCGTGCCGTTAGTTAACATAGAAAAATGTCTTTGAATTTTTAAAGCATTTTAGAACGCTTATTTCCTCATTTTAAGCTTCTCAGAACACTTTATTTCGCATAGGCATACATAGTAAACTTTAGGGTCACTCTGTGTACCCCCTAATTGACCTATAATTATTTCCTGTGGTAGGGTACACTATAACCCTGTAATATAATACGTGGTCCAATTTAAAAATTATAGGTCAATATTAAGGTGCAATACCGTGCCGTTAGTTAACATAGAAAAGAGTCTTCGTATTTTCTTGTTTTAATGCACTATTTAAAACATACAAAGTGTACCCCCTAATTGACCTATAATTATTTCCTGTTGTAGGGTACACTATTACCCTGTAATATAATGCCTGGTCCAATTGAAATATTATGGTTCCATATTAAGGTCTGATATCGCGCCTTGCGTTAGTTAACCATTGAAAGATGTCTTTGAATTTTTAAAGCATTTTAGAACACTTATTTCTTCATTTTAAGCTTCTCAGAACACTTTATTTCGCATAGGCATACATAGTAAACTTTAGGGTCACGCTGTGTACCCCCTAATTGACCTATAATTATTTCCTGTGGTAGGGTACACTATTACCCTGTAATATAATAGGTGGTCCAATTTAAAAATTATAAGTCAATATTAAGGTCCGATACCGTGCCGTTAGTTAACATAGAAAAGTGTCTTCGTATTTCCTTGTTTTAATGCACTATTTAAAATATACATAGTGTACCCCCTAAATGACCTATAATTATTTCCTGTGGTAGGGTACACTATTACCCTGTAATATAATAGGTGGTCCAATTTAAAAATTATAGGTCAATATTAAGGTCCGATACCGTGAAGTTAGTTAACATAGAAAAATGTCTTTGAATTTTTATAGCATTTTAGAACGCTTATTTCTTCATTTTAAGCATCTCAGAACACTCTATTTCGCATAGGCATACATAGTAAAATTTAGGGTCACGCTGTGTACCCCCTAAATGACCTATAATTATATCCTGTGGTAGGGTACACTATTACCCTGTAATATAATACGTGGTCCAATTTAAAAATTATAGGTCAATATTAAGGTCCGATACCGCGCCGTTAGTTAACATAGAAAAATGTCTTTGAATTTTTAAAGCATTTTAGAACGCTTATTTCCTCATTTTAAGCTTCTCAGAACACTTTATTTCGCATAGGCATACATAGTAAACTTTAGGGTCACGCTGTGTACCCCCTAATTGACCTATAATTATTTCCTTTGGTGGGGTACACTATTACCCTGTAATATAATACCTGGTCCAATTTAAAAATTATAGGTCAATAATAAGGTCCGATACCGTGCCGTTAGTTAACATAGAAAAATATCTTTGAATTTTTAAAGCATTTTAGAACGCTTATTTCTTCATTTTAAGCTTCTCAGAGCACTCTATTTCGCATAGGCATACATAGTAAAATTTAGGGTCACGCTGTGTACCCCCTAAATGACCTATAATTATTTCCTGTGGTAGGGCACACTATTACCCTGTAATATAATACGTGGTCCAATTTAAAAATTATAGGTCAATATTAAGTTCCGATACCGTGCCGTTAGTTAACATTGAAAAATGTCTTCGTATTTCCTTGTTTTAATGCACTATTTAAAATATACATAGTGTACCCCCTAATTGACCTATAATTATTTCCTGTGGTAGGGTACACTATTACCCTGTAATACAATACCTGGTTCAATTTAAATATTATGGGTCAATATTAAGGTTTGATATTGCGCCTTGCGTTAGTTAACCATTGAAAGATGTCTTTGAATTTTTAAAGCATTTTAGAACGCTTATTTCTTCATTTTAAGCTTCTCAGAACACTCTATTTCGCATAGGCATACATAGTAAAATTTAGGGTCACGCTGTGTACCCCCTAAATGACCTATAATTATTTCCTGTGGTAGGGTACACTATTACCCTCTAATATAATACGTGGTCCAATTTAAAAATTATAGGTCAATATTAAGGTCCGATACCGTGCCGTTAGTTAACATAGAAAAATGTCTTTGAATTTTTAAAGCATTTTAGAACGCTTATTTCCTCATTTTAAGCTTCTCAGAACACTTTATTTCGCATAGGCATACATAGTAAACTTTAGGGTCACTCTGTGTACCCCCTAATTGACCTATAATTATTTCCTGTGGTAGGGTACACTATAACCCTGTAATATAATACGTGGTCCAATTTAAAAATTATAGGTCAATATTAAGGTGCAATACCGTGCCGTTAGTTAACATAGAAAAGAGTCTTCGTATTTTCTTGTTTTAATGCACTATTTAAAACATACAAAGTGTACCCCCTAATTGACCTATAATTATTTCCTGTTGTAGGGTACACTATTACCCTGTAATATAATGCCTGGTCCAATTGAAATATTATGGTTCCATATTAAGGTCTGATATCGCGCCTTGCGTTAGTTAACCATTGAAAGATGTCTTTGAATTTTTAAAGCATTTTAGAACACTTATTTCTTCATTTTAAGCTTCTCAGAACACTTTATTTCGCATAGGCATACATAGTAAACTTTAGGGTCACGCTGTGTACCCCCTAATTGACCTATAATTATTTCCTGTGGTAGGGTACACTATTACCCTGTAATATAATAGGTGGTCCAATTTAAAAATTATAAGTCAATATTAAGGTCCGATACCGTGCCGTTAGTTAGCATAGAAAAATGTCTTTGAATTTTTAAAGCATTTTAGAACGCTTATTTCCTCATTTTAAGCTTCTCAGAACACTTCATTTCGCATAGGCATACATAGAAAACTTTAGGGTCACTCTGCGTACCCCCTAATTGACCTATAATTATTTCCTGTGGTAGGGTACACTATAACCCTGTAATATAATACGTGGTCCAATTTAAAAATTATAGGTCAATATTAAGGTCCGATACCGTGCCGTTAGTTAACATAGAAAAGTGTCTTCGTATTTCCTTGTTTTAATGCACTATTTAAAATATACATAGTGTACCCCCTAATTGACCTATAATTATTTCCTGTGGTAGGGTACATTATTACCCTGTAATATAATACCTATTCCAATTTAAATATTATGGGTCAATATTAAGGTCAGATATTGCGCCTTGCGTTAGTTAACCATTGAAAGATGTCTTTGAATTTTTAAAGCATTTTAGAACGCTTATTTCTTCATTTTAAGCATCTCAGAACACTCTATTTCGCATAGGCATACATAGTAAAATTTAGGGTCACGCTGTGTACCCCCTAAATGACCTATAATTATATCCTGTGGTAGGGTACACTATTACCCTGTAATATAATACGTGGTCCAATTTAAAAATTATAGGTCAATATTAAGGTCCGATACCGTGCCGTTAGTTAACATAGAAAAATGTCTTTGAATTTTTAAAGCATTTTAGAACGCTTATTTCCTCATTTTAAGATTCTCAGAACAATTTATTTCGCATAGGCATACATAGTAAACTTTAGGGTCACGCTGTGTACCCCCTAATTGACCTATAATTATTTCCTTTGGTTTGGGTACACTATTACCCTGTAATATAATACCTGGTTCAATTTAAAAATTATAGGTCAATAATAAGGTCCGATACCGTGCCGTTAGTTAACATAGAAAAATGTCTTTGAATTTTTAAAGCATTTTAGAACGCTTATTTCTTCATTTTAAGCTTCTCAGAGCACTCTATTTCGCATAGGCATACATAGTAAAATTTAGGGTCACGCTGTGTACCCCCTAAATGACCTATAATTATTTCCTGTGGTAGGGCACACTATTACCCTGTAATATAATACGTGGTCCATTTAAAAATTATAGGTCAATATTAAGTTCCGATACCGTGCCGTTAGTTAACATTGAAAAATGTCTTCGTATTTCCTTGTTTTAATGCACTATTTAAAATATACATAGTGTACCCCCTAATTGACCTATAATTATTTCCTGTGGTAGGGTACACTATTACCCTGTAATACAATACCTGGTTCAATTTAAATATTATGGGTCAATATTAAGGTTTGATATTGCGCCTTGCGTTAGTTAACCATTGAAAGATGTCTTTGAATTTTTAAAGCATTTTAGAACGCTTATTTCTTCATTTTAAGCTTCTCAGAACACTCTATTTCGCATAGGCATACATAGTAAAATTTAGGGTCACGCTGTGTACCCCCTAAATGACCTATAATTATTTCCTGTGGTAGGGTACACTATTACCCTCTAATATAATACGTGGTCCAATTTAAAAATTATAGGTCAATATTAAGGTCCGATACCGTGCCGTTAGTTAACATAGAAAAATGTCTTTGAATTTTTAAAGCATTTTAGAACGCTTATTTCCTCATTTTAAGCTTCTCAGAACACTCTATTTCGCATAGGCATACATAGTAAATTTTAGGGTCACGCTGTGTACCACCTAATTAACCTATAATTATTTCCTGTGGTAAGGTACACTATTACCTTGTAATATAATACGTGGTACAATTTAAAAATTATAGGTCAATATTAAGGTCCGATACCGTGCCGTTAGTTAACATAGAAAAGTGTCTTCGTATTTCCTTGTTTTAATGCACTATTTAAAATATACATAGTGTACCCCCTAATTGACCTATAATTATTTCCTGTGGTAGGGTACACTATTACCCTGTAATATAATACCTGGTCCAATTTAAATATTATGGGTCAATATTAAGGTCTGATATTGCGCCTTGCGCTAGTTAAACATTGAAAGATGTCTTTGAATTTTTAAAGCATTTTAGAACGCTTATTTCTTCATTTTAAGCTTCTCAGAACACTCTATTTCGCATAAGCATACATAGTAAAATTTAGGGTCACGCTGTGTACCCCCTAAATGACCTATAATTATTTCCTGTGGTAGGGTACACTATTACCCTGTAATATAATACGTGGTCCAATTTAAAAATTATAGGTCAATATTAAGGACCGATACCGTGCCGTTAGTTAACATAGAAAAATGTCTTTGAATTTTTAAAGCATTTTAGAACGCTTATTTCCTCATTTTAAGCTTCTCAGAACACTTTATTTCGCATAGGCATACATAGTAAAATTTAGGGTCACGCTGTGTACCCCCTAATTGACCTATAATTATTTCCTTTGGTGGGGTACACTATTACCCTGTAATATAATACGTGGTCCAATTTAAAAATTATAGGTCAATATTAAGGTCCGATACCGTGCCGTTAGTTAACATAGAAAAGTGTCTTCGTATTTCCTTGTTTTAATGCACTATTTAAAATATACATAGTGTACCCCCTAATTGACCTATAATTATTTCCTGTGGTAGGGTACACTATTACCCTGTAATATAATACCTGGTTCAATTTAAATATTATGGGTCAATATTAAGGTCTGATATTGCGCCTTGCGCTAGTTAACCATTGAAAGATGTCTTTGAATTTTTAAAGCATTTTAGAACGCTTATTTCTTTATTTTAAGCTTCTCAGAACACTCTATTTCGCATAAGCATACATAGTAAAATTTAGGGTCACGCTGTGTACCCCCTAAATGACCTATAATTATTTCCTGTGGTAGGGTACACTATTACCCTGTAATATAATACGTGGTCCAATTTAAAAATTATAGGTCAATATTAAGGTCCGATACCGTGCCGTTAGTTAACATTGAAAAATGTCTTTGAATTTTTAAAGCATTTTAGAACGCTTATTTCCTCATTTTAAGCTTCTCAGAACACTTTATTTCGCATATACATACATAGTAAACTTTAGGGTCTCTCTGTGTACCCCCTAATTGACCTATAATTATTTCCTGTGGTAGGGTACACTATAACCCTGTAATATAATACGTGGTCCAATTTAAAAATTATAGGTCAATATTAAGTTCCGATACCGTGACGTTAGTTAACATAGAAAAGTGTCTTCGTATTTCCTTGTTTTAATGCACTATTTAAAATATACATAGTGTACCCCCTAATTGACCTATAATTATTTCCTGTGGTAGGGTACACTATTACCCTGTAATATAATACCTATTCCAATTTAAATATTTTGGGTCAATATTAAGGTCTGATATTGCTCCTTGCGTTAGTTAACCATTGAAAGATGTCTTTGAATTTTTAAAGCATTTTAGAACGCTTATTTCTTCATTTTAAGCATCTCAGAACACTCTATTTCGCATAGGCATACATAGTAAAATTTAGGGTCACGCTGTGTACCCCCTAAATGACCTATAATTATATCGTGTGGTAGGGTACACTATTACCCTGTAATATAATACGTGGTCCAATTTAAAAATTATAGGTCAATATTAAGGTCCGATACCGTGCCGTTAGTTAACATAGAAAAATGTCTTTGAATTTTTAAAGCATTTTAGAACGCTTATTTCCTCATTTTAAGCTTCTCAGAACACTTTATTTCGCATAGGCATACATAGCAAACTTTAGGGTCACGCTGTGTACCCCCTAATTGACCTATAATTATTTCCTTTGTTGGGGTACACTATTACCCTGTAATATAATACCTGGTCCAATTTAAATATTATGGGTCAATATTAAGGTCTGATATTGCGCCTTGCGTTAGTTAACCATTGAAAGATGTCTTTGAATTTTTAAAGCATTTCAGAACGCTTATTTCTTCATTTTAAGCTTCTCAGAGCACTCTATTTCGCATAGGCATACATAGTAAAATTTAGGGTCACGCTGTATACCCCCTAAATGACCTATAATTATTTCCTGTGGTAGGGTACACTATAACCCTGTAATATATTACGTGGTCCAATTTAAAAATTATAGGTCAATATTAAGGTCCGATACCGTGCCGTTAGTTAACATAGAAAAGAGTCTTCGTATTTTCTTGTTTTAATGCACTATTTAAAACATACAAAGTGTACCCCCTAATTGACCTATAATTATTTCCTGTTGTAGGGTACACTATTACCCTGTAATATAATGCCTGGTCCAATTGAAATATTATGGTTCCATATTAAGGTCTGATATCGCGCCTTGCGTTAGTTAACCATTGAAAGATGTCTTTGAATTTTTAAAGCATTTTAGAACACTTATTTCTTCATTTTAAGCTTCTCAGAACACTTTATTTCGCATAGGCATACATAGTAAACTTTAGGGTCACGCTGTGTACCCCCTAATTGACCTATAATTATTTCCTGTGGTAGGGTACACTATTACCCTGTAATATAATAGGTGGTCCAATTTAAAAATTATAAGTCAATATTAAGGTCCGATACCGTGCCGTTAGTTAGCATAGAAAAATGTCTTTGAATTTTTAAAGCATTTTAGAACGCTTATTTCCTCATTTTAAGCTTCTCAGAACACTTCATTTCGCATAGGCATACATAGAAAACTTTAGGGTCACTCTGCGTACCCCCTAATTGACCTATAATTATTTCCTGTGGTAGGGTACACTATAACCCTGTAATATAATACGTGGTCCAATTTAAAAATTATAGGTCAATATTAAGGTCCGATACCGTGCCGTTAGTTAACATAGAAAAGTGTCTTCGTATTTCCTTGTTTTAATGCACTATTTAAAATATACATAGTGTACCCCCTAATTGACCTATAATTATTTCCTGTGGTAGGGAACATTATTACCCTGTAATATAATACCTATTCCAATTTAAATATTATGGGTCAATATTAAGGTCAGATATTGCGCCTTGCGTTAGTTAACCATTGAAAGATGTCTTTGAATTTTTAAAGCATTTTAGAACGCTTATTTCTTCATTTTAAGCATCTCAGAACACTCTATTTCGCATAGGCATACATAGTAAAATTTAGGGTCACGCTGTGTACCCCCTAAATGACCTATAATTATATCCTGTGGTAGGGTACACTATTACCCTGTAATATAATACGTGGTCCAATTTAAAAATTATAGGTCAATATTAAGGTCCGATACCGTGCCGTTAGTTAACATAGAAAAATGTCTTTGAATTTTTAAAGCATTTTAGAACGCTTATTTCCTCATTTTAAGATTCTCAGAACAATTTATTTCGCATAGGCATACATAGTAAACTTTAGGGTCACGCTGTGTACCCCCTAATTGACCTATAATTATTTCCTTTGGTTTGGGTACACTATTACCCTGTAATATAATACCTGGTTCAATTTAAAAATTATAGGTCAATAATAAGGTCCGATACCGTGCCGTTAGTTAACATAGAAAAATGTCTTTGAATTTTTAAAGCATTTTAGAACGCTTATTTCTTCATTTTAAGCTTCTCAGAGCACTCTATTTCGCATAGGCATACATAGTAAAATTTAGGGTCACGCTGTGTACCCCCTAAATGACCTATAATTATTTCCTGTGGTAGGGCACACTATTACCCTGTAATATAATACGTGGTCCATTTAAAAATTATAGGTCAATATTAAGTTCCGATACCGTGCCGTTAGTTAACATTGAAAAATGTCTTCGTATTTCCTTGTTTTAATGCACTATTTAAAATATACATAGTGTACCCCCTAATTGACCTATAATTATTTCCTGTGGTAGGGTACACTATTACCCTGTAATACAATACCTGGTTCAATTTAAATATTATGGGTCAATATTAAGGTTTGATATTGCGCCTTGCGTTAGTTAACCATTGAAAGATGTCTTTGAATTTTTAAAGCATTTTAGAACGCTTATTTCTTCATTTTAAGCTTCTCAGAACACTCTATTTCGCATAGGCATACATAGTAAAATTTAGGGTCACGCTGTGTACCCCCTAAATGACCTATAATTATTTCCTGTGGTAGGGTACACTATTACCCTCTAATATAATACGTGGTCCAATTTAAAAATTATAGGTCAATATTAAGGTCCGATACCGTGCCGTTAGTTAACATAGAAAAATGTCTTTGAATTTTTAAAGCATTTTAGAACGCTTATTTCCTCATTTTAAGCTTCTCAGAACACTCTATTTCGCATAGGCATACATAGTAAATTTTAGGGTCACGCTGTGTACCACCTAATTAACCTATAATTATTTCCTGTGGTAAGGTACACTATTACCTTGTAATATAATACGTGGTACAATTTAAAAATTATAGGTCAATATTAAGGTCCGATACCGTGCCGTTAGTTAACATAGAAAAGTGTCTTCGTATTTCCTTGTTTTAATGCACTATTTAAAATATACATAGTGTACCCCCTAATTGACCTATAATTATTTCCTGTGGTAGGGTACACTATTACCCTGTAATATAATACCTGGTCCAATTTAAATATTATGGGTCAATATTAAGGTCTGATATTGCGCCTTGCGCTAGTTAAACATTGAAAGATGTCTTTGAATTTTTAAAGCATTTTAGAACGCTTATTTCTTCATTTTAAGCTTCTCAGAACACTCTATTTCGCATAAGCATACATAGTAAAATTTAGGGTCACGCTGTGTACCCCCTAAATGACCTATAATTATTTCCTGTGGTAGGGTACACTATTACCCTGTAATATAATACGTGGTCCAATTTAAAAATTATAGGTCAATATTAAGGACCGATACCGTGCCGTTAGTTAACATAGAAAAATGTCTTTGAATTTTTAAAGCATTTTAGAACGCTTATTTCCTCATTTTAAGCTTCTCAGAACACTTTATTTCGCATAGGCATACATAGTAAAATTTAGGGTCACGCTGTGTACCCCCTAATTGACCTATAATTATTTCCTTTGGTGGGGTACACTATTACCCTGTAATATAATACGTGGTCCAATTTAAAAATTATAGGTCAATATTAAGGTCCGATACCGTGCCGTTAGTTAACATAGAAAAGTGTCTTCGTATTTCCTTGTTTTAATGCACTATTTAAAATATACATAGTGTACCCCCTAATTGACCTATAATTATTTCCTGTGGTAGGGTACACTATTACCCTGTAATATAATACCTGGTTCAATTTAAATATTATGGGTCAATATTAAGGTCTGATATTGCGCCTTGCGCTAGTTAACCATTGAAAGATGTCTTTGAATTTTTAAAGCATTTTAGAACGCTTATTTCTTTATTTTAAGCTTCTCAGAACACTCTATTTCGCATAAGCATACATAGTAAAATTTAGGGTCACGCTGTGTACCCCCTAAATGACCTATAATTATTTCCTGTGGTAGGGTACACTATTACCCTGTAATATAATACGTGGTCCAATTTAAAAATTATAGGTCAATATTAAGGTCCGATACCGTGCCGTTAGTTAACATTGAAAAATGTCTTTGAATTTTTAAAGCATTTTAGAACGCTTATTTCCTCATTTTAAGCTTCTCAGAACACTTTATTTCGCATATACATACATAGTAAACTTTAGGGTCTCTCTGTGTACCCCCTAATTGACCTATAATTATTTCCTGTGGTAGGGTACACTATAACCCTGTAATATAATACGTGGTCCAATTTAAAAATTATAGGTCAATATTAAGTTCCGATACCGTGACGTTAGTTAACATAGAAAAGTGTCTTCGTATTTCCTTGTTTTAATGCACTATTTAAAATATACATAGTGTACCCCCTAATTGACCTATAATTATTTCCTGTGGTAGGGTACACTATTACCCTGTAATATAATACCTATTCCAATTTAAATATTTTGGGTCAATATTAAGGTCTGATATTGCTCCTTGCGTTAGTTAACCATTGAAAGATGTCTTTGAATTTTTAAAGCATTTTAGAACGCTTATTTCTTCATTTTAAGCATCTCAGAACACTCTATTTCGCATAGGCATACATAGTAAAATTTAGGGTCACGCTGTGTACCCCCTAAATGACCTATAATTATATCGTGTGGTAGGGTACACTATTACCCTGTAATATAATACGTGGTCCAATTTAAAAATTATAGGTCAATATTAAGGTCCGATACCGTGCCGTTAGTTAACATAGAAAAATGTCTTTGAATTTTTAAAGCATTTTAGAACGCTTATTTCCTCATTTTAAGCTTCTCAGAACACTTTATTTCGCATAGGCATACATAGCAAACTTTAGGGTCACGCTGTGTACCCCCTAATTGACCTATAATTATTTCCTTTGTTGGGGTACACTATTACCCTGTAATATAATACCTGGTCCAATTTAAATATTATGGGTCAATATTAAGGTCTGATATTGCGCCTTGCGTTAGTTAACCATTGAAAGATGTCTTTGAATTTTTAAAGCATTTCAGAACGCTTATTTCTTCATTTTAAGCTTCTCAGAGCACTCTATTTCGCATAGGCATACATAGTAAAATTTAGGGTCACGCTGTATACCCCCTAAATGACCTATAATTATTTCCTGTGGTAGGGTACACTATAACCCTGTAATATATTACGTGGTCCAATTTAAAAATTATAGGTCAATATTAAGGTCCGATACCGTGCCGTTAGTTAACATAGAAAAGAGTCTTCGTATTTTCTTGTTTTAATGCACTATTTAAAACATACAAAGTGTACCCCCTAATTGACCTATAATTATTTCCTGTTGTAGGGTACACTATTACCCTGTAATATAATGCCTGGTCCAATTGAAATATTATGGTTCCATATTAAGGTCTGATATCGCGCCTTGCGTTAGTTAACCATTGAAAGATGTCTTTGAATTTTTAAAGCATTTTAGAACACTTATTTCTTCATTTTAAGCTTCTCAGAACACTTTATTTCGCATAGGCATACATAGTAAACTTTAGGGTCACGCTGTGTACCCCCTAATTGACCTATAATTATTTCCTGTGGTAGGGTACACTATTACCCTGTAATATAATAGGTGGTCCAATTTAAAAATTATAAGTCAATATTAAGGTCCGATACCGTGCCGTTAGTTAGCATAGAAAAATGTCTTTGAATTTTTAAAGCATTTTAGAACGCTTATTTCCTCATTTTAAGCTTCTCAGAACACTTCATTTCGCATAGGCATACATAGAAAACTTTAGGGTCACTCTGCGTACCCCCTAATTGACCTATAATTATTTCCTGTGGTAGGGTACACTATAACCCTGTAATATAATACGTGGTCCAATTTAAAAATTATAGGTCAATATTAAGGTCCGATACCGTGCCGTTAGTTAACATAGAAAAGTGTCTTCGTATTTCCTTGTTTTAATGCACTATTTAAAATATACATAGTGTACCCCCTAATTGACCTATAATTATTTCCTGTGGTAGGGTACATTATTACCCTGTAATATAATACCTATTCCAATTTAAATATTATGGGTCAATATTAAGGTCAGATATTGCGCCTTGCGTTAGTTAACCATTGAAAGATGTCTTTGAATTTTTAAAGCATTTTAGAACGCTTATTTCTTCATTTTAAGCATCTCAGAACACTCTATTTCGCATAGGCATACATAGTAAAATTTAGGGTCACGCTGTGTACCCCCTAAATGACCTATAATTATATCCTGTGGTAGGGTACACTATTACCCTGTAATATAATACGTGGTCCAATTTAAAAATTATAGGTCAATATTAAGGTCCGATACCGTGCCGTTAGTTAACATAGAAAAATGTCTTTGAATTTTTAAAGCATTTTAGAACGCTTATTTCCTCATTTTAAGCTTCTCAGAACACTCTATTTCGCATAGGCATACATAGTAAATTTTAGGGTCACGCTGTGTACCACCTAATTAACCTATAATTATTTCCTGTGGTAAGGTACACTATTACCTTGTAATATAATACGTGGTACAATTTAAAAATTATAGGTCAATATTAAGGTCCGATACCGTGCCGTTAGTTAACATAGAAAAGTGTCTTCGTATTTCCTTGTTTTAATGCACTATTTAAAATATACATAGTGTACCCCCTAATTGACCTATAATTATTTCCTGTGGTAGGGTACACTATTACCCTGTAATATAATACCTGGTCCAATTTAAATATTATGGGTCAATATTAAGGTCTGATATTGCGCCTTGCGCTAGTTAAACATTGAAAGATGTCTTTGAATTTTTAAAGCATTTTAGAACGCTTATTTCTTCATTTTAAGCTTCTCAGAACACTCTATTTCGCATAAGCATACATAGTAAAATTTAGGGTCACGCTGTGTACCCCCTAAATGACCTATAATTATTTCCTGTGGTAGGGTACACTATTACCCTGTAATATAATACGTGGTCCAATTTAAAAATTATAGGTCAATATTAAGGACCGATACCGTGCCGTTAGTTAACATAGAAAAATGTCTTTGAATTTTTAAAGCATTTTAGAACGCTTATTTCCTCATTTTAAGCTTCTCAGAACACTTTATTTCGCATAGGCATACATAGTAAACTTTAGGGTCACGCTGTGTACCCCCTAATTGACCTATAATTATTTCCTTTGGTGGGGTACACTATTACCCTGTAATATAATACGTGGTCCAATTTAAAAATTATAGGTCAATATTAAGGTCCGATACCGTGCCGTTAGTTAACATAGAAAAGTGTCTTCGTATTTCCTTGTTTTAATGCACTATTTAAAATATACATAGTGTACCCCCTAATTGACCTATAATTATTTCCTGTGGTAGGGTACACTATTACCCTGTAATATAATACCTGGTTCAATTTAAATATTATGGGTCAATATTAAGGTCTGATATTGCGCCTTGCGCTAGTTAACCATTGAAAGATGTCTTTGAATTTTTAAAGCATTTTAGAACGCTTATTTCTTTATTTTAAGCTTCTCAGAACACTCTATTTCGCATAAGCATACATAGTAAAATTTAGGGTCACGCTGTGTACCCCCTAAATGACCTATAATTATTTCCTGTGGTAGGGTACACTATTACCCTGTAATATAATACGTGGTCCAATTTAAAAATTATAGGTCAATATTAAGGTCCGATACCGTGCCGTTAGTTAACATTGAAAAATGTCTTTGAATTTTTAAAGCATTTTAGAACGCTTATTTCCTCATTTTAAGCTTCTCAGAACACTTTATTTCGCATATACATACATAGTAAACTTTAGGGTCTCTCTGTGTACCCCCTAATTGACCTATAATTATTTCCTGTGGTAGGGTACACTATAACCCTGTAATATAATACGTGGTCCAATTTAAAAATTATAGGTCAATATTAAGTTCCGATACCGTGACGTTAGTTAACATAGAAAAGTGTCTTCGTATTTCCTTGTTTTAATGCACTATTTAAAATATACATAGTGTACCCCCTAATTGACCTATAATTATTTCCTGTGGTAGGGTACACTATTACCCTGTAATATAATACCTATTCCAATTTAAATATTTTGGGTCAATATTAAGGTCTGATATTGCTCCTTGCGTTAGTTAACCATTGAAAGATGTCTTTGAATTTTTAAAGCATTTTAGAACGCTTATTTCTTCATTTTAAGCATCTCAGAACACTCTATTTCGCATAGGCATACATAGTAAAATTTAGGGTCACGCTGTGTACCCCCTAAATGACCTATAATTATATCGTGTGGTAGGGTACACTATTACCCTGTAATATAATACGTGGTCCAATTTAAAAATTATAGGTCAATATTAAGGTCCGATACCGTGCCGTTAGTTAACATAGAAAAATGTCTTTGAATTTTTAAAGCATTTTAGAACGCTTATTTCCTCATTTTAAGCTTCTCAGAACACTTTATTTCGCATAGGCATACATAGCAAACTTTAGGGTCACGCTGTGTACCCCCTAATTGACCTATAATTATTTCCTTTGGTGGGGTACACTATTACCCTGTAATATAATACCTGGTCCAATTTAAATATTATGGGTCAATATTAAGGTCTGATATTGCGCCTTGCGTTAGTTAAACATTGAAAGATGTCTTTGAATTTTTAAAGCATTTCAGAACGCTTATTTCTTCATTTTAAGCTTCTCAGAGCACTCTATTTCGCATAGGCATACATAGTAAAATTTAGGGTCACGCTGTATACCCCCTAAATGACCTATAATTATTTCCTGTGGTAGGGTACACTATAACCCTGTAATATATTACGTGGTCCAATTTAAAAATTATAGGTCAATATTAAGGTCCGATACCGTGCCGTTAGTTAACATAGAAAAGTGTCTTCGTATTTCCTTGTTTTAATGCACTATTTAAAATATACATAGTGTACCCCCTAATTGACCTATAATTATTTCCTGTGGTAGGGTACACTATTACCCTGTAATATAATACCTGGTCCAATTTAAATATTATGGGTCAATATTAAGGTCTGATATTGCGCCTTGCGTTAGTTAACCATTGAAAGATGTCTTTGAATTTTTAAAGCATTTTAGAACGCTTATTTCTTCTTTTTAAGCTTCTCAGAACACTCTATTTCGCATAGGCATACATAGTAAAATTTAGGGTCACGCTGCGTACCCCCTAAATGACCTATAATTATTTCCTGTGGTAGGGTACACTATTACCCTCTAATATAATACGTGGTCCAATTTAAAAATTATAGGTCAATATTAAGGTCCGATACCGTGCCGTTAGTTAACATAGAAAAATGTCTTTGAATTTTTAAAGCATTTTAGAACGCTTATTTCCTCATTTTAAGCTTCTCAGAACACTCTATTTCGCATAGGCATACATAGTAAATTTTAGGGTCACGCTGTGTACCACCTAATTGCCCTATAATTATTTCCTGTGGTAAGGTACACTATTACCTTGTAATATAATACGTGGTACAATTTAAAAATTATAGGTCAATATTAAGGTCCGATACCGTGCCGTTAGTTAACATAGAAAAGTGTCTTCGTATTTCCTTGTTTTAATGCACTATTTAAAATATACATAGTGTACCCCCTAATTGACCTATAATTATTTCCTGTGGTAGGGTACACTATTACCCTGTAATATAATACCTGGTCCAATTTAAATATTATGGGTCAATATTAAGGTCTGATATTGCGCCTTGCGCTAGTTAACCATTGAAAGATGTCTTTGAATTTTTAAAGCATTTTAGAACGCTTATTTCTTCATTTTAAGCTTCTCAGAACACTCTATTTCGCATAAGTATACATAGTAAAATTTAGGGTCACGCTGTGTACCCCCTAAATGACCTATAATTATTTCCTGTGGTAGGGTACACTATTACCCTGTAATATAATACGTGGTCCAATTTAAAAATTATAGGTCAATATTAAGGACCGATACCGTGCCGTTAGTTAACATTGAAAAATGTCTTTGAATTTTTAAAGCATTTTAGAACGCTTATTTCCTCATTTTAAGCTTCTCAGAACACTTTATTTCGCATAGGCATACATAGTAAACTTTAGGGTCTCTCTGTGTACCCCCTAATTGACCTATAATTATTTCCTGTGATGGGTACACTATAACCCTGTAATATAATACGTGGTCCAATTTAAAAATTATAGGTCAATATTAAGGTCCGATACCGTGCCGTTAGTTAACATAGAAAAATGTCTTTGAATTTTTAAAGCATTTTAGAACGCTTATTTCCTCATTTTAAGCTTCTCAGAACACTTTATTTCGCATAGGCATACATAGTAAATTTTAGGGTCACGCTGTGTACCACCTAATTGACCTATAATTATTTCCTGTGGTAAGGTACACTATTACCTTGTAATATAATAAGTGGTACAATTTAAAAATTATAGGTCAATATTAAGGTCCGATACCGTGCCGTTAGTTAACATAGAAAAGTGTCTTCGTATTTCCTTGTTTTAATGCACTATTTAAAATATACATAGTGTACCCCCTAATTGACCTATAATTATTTCCTGTGGTAGGGTACACTATTACCCTGTAATATAATACCTGGTCCAATTTAAATATTATGGGTCAATATTAAGGTCTGATATTGCGCCTTGCGCTAGTTAACCATTGAAAGATGTCTTTGAATTTTTAAAGCATTTTAGAACGCTTATTTCTTCATTTTAAGCTTCTCAGAACACTCTATTTCGCATAAGCATACATAGTAAAATTTAGGGTCACGCTGTGTACCCCCTAAATGACCTATAATTATTTCCTGTGGTAGGGTACACTATTACCCTGTAATATAATACGTGGTCCAATTTAAAAATTATAGGTCAATATTAAGGACCGATACCGTGCCGTTAGTTAACATTGAAAAATGTCTTTGAATTTTTAAAGCATTTTAGAACGCTTATTTCCTCATTTTAAGCTTCTCAGAACACTTTATTTCGCATAGGCATACATAGTAAACTTTAGGGTCTCTCTGTGTACCCCCTAATTGACCTATAATTATTTCCTGTGATGGGTACACTATAACCCTGTAATATAATACGTGGTCCAATTTAAAAATTATAGGTCAATATTAAGGTCCGATACCGTGCCGTTAGTTAACATAGAAAAATGTCTTTGAATTTTTAAAGCATTTTAGAACGCTTATTTCCTCATTTTAAGCTTCTCAGAACACTTTATTTCGCATAGGCATACATAGTAAACTTTAGGGTCACGCTGTGTACCCCCTAATTGACCTATAATTATTTCCTTTGGTGGGGTACACTATTACGCTGTAATATAATACCTGGTCCAATTTAAATATTATGGGTCAATATTAAGGTCTGATATTGCGCCTTGCGTTAGTTAACCATTGAAAGATGTCTTTGAATTTTTAAAGCATTTCAGAACGCTTATTTCTTCATTTTAAGCTTCTCAGAGCACTCTATTTCGCATAGGCATACATAGTAAAATTTAGGGTCACGCTGTGTACCCCCTAAATGACCTATAATTATTTCCTGTGGTAGGGTACACTATAACCCTGTAATATATTACGTGGTCCAATTTAAAAATTATAGGTCAATATTAAGGTCCGATACCGTGCCGTTAGTTAACATAGAAAAGTGTCTTCGTATTTCCTTGTTTTAATGCACTATTTAAAATATACATAGTGTACCCCCTAATTGACCTATAATTATTTCCTGTGGTAGGGTACACTATTACCCTGTAATATAATACCTGATCCAATTTAAATATTATGGGTCAATATTAAGGTCTGATATTGCACCTTGCGTTAGTTAACCATTGAAAGATGTCTTTGAATTTTTAAAGCATTTTAGAACGCTTATTTCTTCATTTTAAGCTTCTCAGAACACTCTATTTCGCATAGGCATACATAGTAAAATTTAGGGTCACGCTGTGTACCCCCTAAATGACCTATAATTATTTCCTGTGGTAGGGTACACTATTACCCTCTAATATAATACGTGGTCCAATTTAAAAATTATAGGTCAATATTAAGGTCCGATACCGTGCCGTTAGTTAACATAGAAAAATGTCTTTGAATTTTTAAAGCATTTTAGAACGCTTATTTCCTCATTTTAAGCTTCTCAGAACACTCTATTTCGCATAGGCATACATAGTAAATTTTAGGGTCACGCTGTGTACCACCTAATTGACCTATAATTATTTCCTGTGGTAAGGTACACTATTACCTTGTAATATAATACGTGGTACAATTTAAAAATTATAGGTCAATATTAAGGTCCGATACCGTGCCGTTAGTTAACATAGAAAAGTGTCTTCGTATTTCCTTGTTTTAATGCACTATTTAAAATATACATAGTGTACCCCCTAATTGACCTATAATTATTTCCTGTGGTAGGGTACACTATTACCCTGTAATATAATACCTGGTCCAATTTAAATATTATGGGTCAATATTAAGGTCTGATATTGCGCCTTGCGCTAGTTAACCATTGAAAGATGTCTTTGAATTTTTAAAGCATTTTAGAACGCTTATTTCTTCATTTTAAGCTTCTCAGAACACTCTATTTCGCATAAGTATACATAGTAAAATTTAGGGTCACGCTGTGTACCCCCTAAATGACCTATAATTATTTCCTGTGGTAGGGTACACTATTACCCTGTAATATAATACGTGGTCCAATTTAAAAATTATAGGTCAATATTAAGGACCGATACCGTGCCGTTAGTTAACATTGAAAAATGTCTTTGAATTTTTAAAGCATTTTAGAACGCTTATTTCTTCATTTTAAGCTTCTCAGAACACTCTATTTCGCATAAGTATACATAGTAAACTTTAGGGTCTCTCTGTGTACCCCCTAATTGACCTATAATTATTTCCTGTGATGGGTACACTATAACCCTGTAATATAATACGTGGTCCAATTTAAAAATTATAGGTCAATATTAAGGTCCGATACCGTGCCGTTAGTTAACATAGAAAAGTGTCTTCGTATTTCCTTGTTTTAATGCACTATTTAAAATATACATAGTGTACCCCCTAATTGACCTATAATTATTTCCTGTGGTAGGGTACACTATTACCCTGTAATATAATACCTGGTCCAATTTAAATATTATGGGTCAATATTAAGGTCTGATATTGCGCCTTGCGTTAGTTAACCATTGAAAGATGTCTTTGAATTTTTAAAGCATTTTAGAACGCTTATTTCTTCATTTTAAGCTTCTCAGAACACTCTATTTCGCATAGGCATACATAGTAAATTTTAGGGTCACGCTGTGTACCACCTGATTGACCTATAATTATTTCCTGTGGTAAGGTACACTATTACCCTGTAATATAATACGTGGTACAATTTAAAAATTATAGGTCAATTTTAAGGTCCGATACCGTGCAGTTAGTTAACATAGAAAAGTGTCTTCGTATTTCCTTGTTTTAATGCACGATTTAAAATATACATAGTGTACCCCCTAATTGACCTATAATTATTTCCTGTGGTAGGGTACACTATTACCCTGTAATATAATACCTGGTCCAATTTAAATATTATGGGTCAATATTAAGGTCTGATATTGCGCCTTGCGCTAGTTAACCATTGAAAGATGTCTTTGAATTTTTAAAGCATTTTAGAACGCTTATTTCTTTATTTTAAGCTTCTCAGAACACTCTATTTCGCATAAGCATACATAGTAAAATTTAGGGTCACGCTGTGTACCCCCTAAATGACCTATAATTATTTCCTGTGGTAGGGTACACTATTACCCTGTAATATAATACGTGGTCCAATTTAAAAATTATAGGTCAATATTAAGGTCCGATACCGTGCCGTTAGTTAACATTGAAAAATGTCTTTGAATTTTTAAAGCATTTTAGAACGCTTATTTCCTCATTTTAAGCTTCTCAGAACACTTTATTTCGCATATACATACATAGTAAACTTTAGGGTCTCTCTGTGTACCCCCTAATTGACCTATAATTATTTCCTGTGGTAGGGTACACTATAACCCTGTAATATAATACGTGGTCCAATTTAAAAATTATAGGTCAATATTAAGTTCCGATACCGTGACGTTAGTTAACATAGAAAAGTGTCTTCGTATTTCCTTGTTTTAATGCACTATTTAAAATATACATAGTGTACCCCCTAATTGACCTATAATTATTTCCTGTGGTAGGGTACACTATTACCCTGTAATATAATACCTATTCCAATTTAAATATTATGGGTCAATATTAAGGTCTGATATTGCGCCTTGCGTTTTAGAACGCTTATTTCTTCATTTTAAGCATCTCAGAACACTCTATTTCGCATAGGCATACATAGTAAAATTTAGGGTCACGTTGTGTACCCCCTAAATGACCTATAATTATATCCTGTGGTAGGGTACACTATTACCCTGTAATATAATACGTGGTCCAATTTAAAAATTATAGGTCAATATTAAGGTCCGATACCGTGCCGTTAGTTAACATAGAAAAGTGTCTTCGTATTTCCTTGTTTTAATGCACTATTTAAAATATACATAGTGTACCCCCTAATTGACCTATAATTATTTCCTGTGGTAGGGTACACTATTACCCTGTAATATAATACCTGGTCCAATTTAAATATTATGGGTCAATATTAAGGTCTGATATTGCGCCTTGCGTTAGTTAACCATTGAAAGATGTCTTTGAATTTTTAAAGCATTTTAGAACGCTTATTTCTTCATTTTAAGCATCTCAGAACACTCTATTTCGCATAGGCATACATAGTAAAGTTTAGGGTCACGCTGTGTACCCCCTAAATGACCTATAATTATTTCCTGTGGTAGGGTACACTATTTCCCTGTAATATAATACGTGGTCCAATTTAAAAATTATAGGTCAATAATAAGATCCGATACCGTGCCGTTAGTTAACATAGAAAAATGTCTTTGAATTTTTAAAGCATTTTAGAACGCTTATTTCCTCATTTTAAGCTTCTCAGAACACTTTATTTCGCAACGGCATACATAGTAAACTTTAGGGTCACTCTGTGTACCCCCTAATTGACCTATAATTATTTCCTATGGTAGGGTACACTATAACCCTGTAATATAATACGTGGTCCAATTTAAAAATTATAGGTCAATATTAAGGTCCGATACCGTGCCGTTAGTTAACATAGAAAAGTGTCTTCGTATTTTCTTGTTTTAATGCACTATTTAAAACATACATAGTGTACCCCCTAATTGACCTATAATTATTTCCTGTTGTAGGGTACACAATTACCCTGTAATATAATACCTGGTCCAATTGAAATATTATGGTTCCATATTAAGGTCTGATATCGCGCTTTGCGTTAGTTAACCATTGAAAGATGTCTTTGAATTTTTAAAGCATTTTAGAACGCTTATTTCTTCATTTTAAGCATCTCAGAACACTCTATTTCGCATAGGCATACATAGTAAATTTTAGGGTCACGCTGTGTACCACCTAATTGACCTATAATTATTTCCTGTGGTAAGGTACACTATTACCCTGTAATATAATACGTGGTACAATTTAAAAATTATAGGTCAATATTAAGGTCCGATACCGTGCCGTTAGTTAACATAGAAAAGTGTTTTCGTATTTCCTTGTTTTAATGCACTATTTAAAATATACATAGTGTACCCCCTAATTGACCTATAATTATTTCCTGTGGTAGGGTACACTATTACCCTGTAATATAATACCTGGTCCAATTTAAATATTATGGGTCAATATTAAGGTCTGATATTGTGCCTTGCGTTAGTTAACCATTGAAAGATGTCTTTGAATTTTTAAAGCATTTTAGAACGCTTATTTCTTCATTTTAAGCATCTCAGAACACTCTATTTCGCATAGGCATACATAGTAAAGTTTAGGGTCACGCTGTGTACCCCCTAAATGACCTATAATTATTTCCTGTGGTAGGGTACACTATTTCCCTGTAATATAATACGTGGTCCAATTTAAAAATTATAGGTCAATAATAAGATCCGATACCGTGCCGTTAGTTAACATAGAAAAATGTCTTTGAATTTTTAAAGCATTTTAGAACGCTTATTTCCTCATTTTAAGCTTCTCAGAACACTTTATTTCGCAACGGCATACATAGTAAACTTTAGGGTCACTCTGTGTACCCCCTAATTGACCTATAATTATTTCCTGTGGTAGGGTACACTATAACCCTGTAATATAATACGTGGTCCAATTTAAAAATTATAGGTCAATATTAAGGTCCGATACCGTGCCGTTAGTTAACATAGAAAAGTGTCTTCGTATTTTCTTGTTTTAATGCACTATTTAAAACATACATAGTGTACCCCCTAATTGACCTATAATTATTTCCTGTTGTAGGGTACACAATTACCCTGTAATATAATACCTGGTCCAATTGAAATATTATGGTTCCATATTAAGGTCTGATATCGCGCTTTGCGTTAGTTAACCATTGAAAGATGTCTTTGAATTTTTAAAGCATTTTAGAACGCTTATTTCTTCATTTTAAGCTTCTCAGAACACTCTATTTCGCATAGGCATACATAGTAAATTTTAGGGTCACGCTGTGTACCACCTAATTGACCTATAATTATTTCCTGTGGTAAGGTACACTATTACCCTGTAATATAATACGTGGTACAATTTAAAAATTATAGGTCAATATTAAGGTCCGATACCGTGCCGTTAGTTAACATAGAAAAGTGTTTTCGTATTTCCTTGTTTTAATGCACTATTTAAAATATACATAGTGTACCCCCTAAATGACCTATAATTATTTCCTGTGGTAGGGTACACTATTACCCTGTAATATAATAGGTGGTCCAATTTAAAAATTATAGGTCAATATTAAGGTCCGATACCGTGAAGTTAGTTAACATAGAAAAATGTCTTTGAATTTTTAAAGCATTTTAGAACGCTTATTTCCTCATTTTAAGCTTCTCAGAACACTTTATTTCGCATAGGCATACATAGTAAACTTTAGGGTCACTCTGTGTACCCCCTAATTGACCTATAATTATTTCCTGTGGTAGGGTACACTATAACCCTATAATATAATACGTGGTCCAGTTTAAAAATTATAGGTCAATATTAAGGTCCGATACCGTGCCGTTAGTTAACATAGAAAAGTGTCTTCGTATTTCCTTGTTTTAATGCACTATTTAAAATATACATAGTGTACCCCCTAATTGACCTATAATTATTTCCTGTGGTAGGGTACACTATTACCCTGTATTATAATACCTGGTCCAATTTAAATATTATGGGTCAATATTAAGGTCTGATATTGCGAATTGCGTTAGTTAACCATTGAAAGATGTTTTTGAATTTTTAAAGCATTTTAGAACGCTTATTTCTTCATTTTAAGCATCTCAGAACACTCTATTTCGCATAGGCATACATAGTAAAATTTAGGGTCACGCTGTGTACCCCCTAAATGACCTATAATTATTTCCTGTGGTAGGGTGCACTATTACCCTGTAATATAATACGTGGTCCAATTTAAAAATTATAGGTCAATATTAAGGTCCGATACCGTGCCGTTAGTTAACATAGAAAAATGTCTTTGAATTTTTAAAGCATTTTAGAACGCTTATTTCCTCATTTTAAGCTTCTCAGAACACTTTATTTTGCTTAGGCATACATAGTAAACTTTAGGGTCACGCTGTGTACCCCCTAATTGACCTATAATTATTTCCTTTGGTAGGGTACACTATTACCCTGTAATATAATACCTGGTCCAATTTAAATTTTATGGGTCAATATTAAGGTCTGATATTGCGCCTTGCGTTAGTTAACCATTGAAAGATGTCTTTGAATTTTTAAAGCATTTTAGAACGCTTATTTCTTTATTTTAAGCTTCTCAGAACACTCTATTTCGCATAGGCATACATAGTAAAATTTAGGGTCACGCTGTGTACCCCCTAAATGACCTATAATTATTTCCTGTATTAGGGTACACTATTACCCTGTAATATAATACGTGGTCCAATTTAAAAATTATAGGTCAATATTAAGTTCCGATACCGTGCCGTTAGTTAACATTGAAAAATGTCTTCGTATTTCCTTGTTTTAATGCACTATTTAAAATATACATAGGGTACCCCCTAATTGACCTATAATTATTTCCTGTGGTAGGGTACACTATTACCCTGTAATATAATACCTGGTCCAATTTAAATATTATGGGTCAATATTAAGGTCTGATATTGCGCCTTGCGTTAGTTAACCATTGAAAGATGTCTTTGAATTTTTAAAGCATTTTAGAACGCTTATTTCTTCATTTTAAGCATCTCAGAACACTCTATTTCGCATAGGCATACATAGTAAAATTTAGGGTCACGCTGTGTACCCCCTTAATGACCTATAATTATTTCCTGTGGTAGGGTACACTATTACCCTTTAATATAATACGTGGTCCAATTTAAAAATTATAGGTCAATATTAAGGTCCGATACCATGCCGTTAGTTAACATAGAAAAGTGTCTTCGTATTTTCTTGTTTTAATGCACTATTTAAAACATACATAGTGTACCCCCTAATTGACCTATAATTATTTCCTGTTGTAGGGTACACTATTACCCTGTAATATAATACCTGGGCCAATTGAAATATTATGGTTCGATATTAAGGTCTGATATCGCGCCTTGCGTTAGTTAACCATTGAAAGATGTCTTTGAATTTTTAAAGCATTTTAGAACGCTTATTTCTTCATTTTAAGCTTCTCAGAACACTCTATTTCGCATAGGCATACATAGTAAATTTTAGGGTCACGCTGTCTACCACCTAATTGACCTATAATTATTTCCTGTGGTAAGGTACACTATTACCCTGTAATATAATACGTGGTACAATTTAAAAATTATAGGTCCATATTAAGGTCCGATACCGTGCCGTTAGTTAACATAGAAAAATGTCTTTGAATTTTTAAAGCATTTTAGAACGCTTATTTCTTCATTTTAAGCATCTCAGAACACTCTATTTCGCATAGGCATATATAGTAAACTTTAGGGTCACTCTGTGTACCCCCTAATTGACCTATAATTATTTCCTGTGGTAGGGTACACTATTACCCTATAATATAATACGTGGTCCAATTTAAAAATTATAGGTCAATATTAAGGTCCGATACCGTGCCGTTAGTTAACATAGAAAAATGTCTTTGAATTTTTAAAGCATTTTAGAACGCTTATTTCCTCATTTTAAGCTTCTCAGAACACTTTTTTTCGCATAGGCATACATAGTAAACTTTAGGGTCACGCTGTGTACCCCCTAATTGACCTATAATTATTTCCTTTGGTAGGGTACACTATTACCCTGTAATATAATACCTGGTCCAATTTAAATTTTATGGGTCAATATTAAGGTCTGATATTGCGCCTTGCGTTAGTTAACCATTGAAAGATGTCTTTGAATTTTTAAAGAATTTTAGAACGCTTATTTCTTCATTTTAAGCTTCTCAGAACACTCTATTTCGCATAGGCATACATAGTAAAATTTAGGGTCACGCTGTGTACCCCCTAAATGACCTATAATTATTTCCTGTGGTAGGGTACACTATTACCCTGTAATATAATACGTGGTCCAATTTAAAAATTATAGGTCAATATTAAGTTCCGATACCGTGCCGTTAGTTAACATTGAAAAATGTCTTCGTATTTCCTTGTTTTAATGCACTATTTAAAATATACATAGTGTACCCCCTAATTGACCTATAATTATTTCCTGTGGTAGGGTACACTATTACCCTGTAATATAATACCTGGTCCAATTGAAATATTATGGGTCAATATTAAGGTCTGATATTGCGCCTTGCGTTAGTTAACCATTGAAAGATGTCTTTGAATTTTTAAAGCATTTTAGAACGCTTATTTCTTCATTTTAAGCATCTCAGAACACTCTATTTTGCATAGGCATATATAGAAAACTTTAGGGTCACTCTGTGTACCCCCTAATTGACCTATAATTATTTCCTGTGGTATGGTACACTATTACCCTGTAATATAATACGTGGTCCAATTTAAAAGTTATAGGTCAATATTAAGGTCCGATACCGTGCCGTTAGTTAACATAGAAAAGTGTCTTCGTATTTCCTTGTTTTAATGCACTATTTAAAATATACATAGTGTACCCCCTAATTGACCTATAATTATTTCCTGTGGTAGGGTACACTATTACCCTGTAATATAATACCTGGTCCAATTTAAATATTATGGGTCAATATTAAGGTCTGATATTGCGCCTTGCGTTAGTTAACCATTGGAAGATGTCTTTGAATTTTTAAGGCATTTTAGAACGCTTATTTCTTCATTTTAAGCATCTCAGAACACTCTATTTCGCATAGGCATACATAGTAAAATTTAGGGTCACGCTGTGTACCCCCTAAATGACCTATAATTATTTCCTGTGGTAGGGTACACTATTACCCTGTAATATAATACGTGGTCCAATTTAAAAATTATAGGTCAATATTAAGGTCCGATACCGTGCCGTTAGTTAACATAGAAAAATGTCTTTGAATTTTTAAAGCATTTTAGAACGCTTATTTCCTCATTTTAAGCTTCTCAGAACACTTTTTTTCGCATAGGCATACATAGTAAACTTTAGGGTCACGCTGTGTACCCCCTAATTGACCTATAATTATTTCCTTTGGTAGGGTACACTATTACCCTGTAATATAATACCTGGTCCAATTTAAATTTTATGGGTCAATATTAAGGTCTGATATTGCGCCTTGCGTTAGTTAACCATTGAAAGATGTCTTTGAATTTTTAAAGAATTTTAGAACGCTTATTTCTTCATTTTAAGCTTCTCAGAACACTCTATTTCGCATAGGCATACATAGTAAAATTTAGGGTCACGCTGTGTACCCCCTAAATAACCTATAATTATTTCCTGTGGTAGGGTACACTATAACCCTGTAATATAATACGTGGTCCAATTTAAAAATTATAGGTCAATATTAAGTTCCGATACCGTGACGTTAGTTAACATAGAAAAGTGTCTTCGTATTTCCTTGTTTTAATGCACTATTTAAAATATACATAGTGTACCCCCTAATTGACCTATAATTATTTCCTGTGGTAGGGTACACTATTACCCTGTAATATAATACCTATTCCAATTTAAATATTATGGGTCAATATTAAGGTCTGATATTGCGCCTTGCGTTTTAGAACGCTTATTTCTTCATTTTAAGCATCTCAGAACACTCTATTTCGCATAGGCATACATAGTAAAATTTAGGGTCACGCTGTGTACCCCCTAAATGACCTATAATTATATCCTGTGGTAGGGTACACTATTACCCTGTAATATAATACGTGGTCCAATTTAAAAATTATAGGTCAATATTAAGGTCCGATACCGTGCCGTTAGTTAACATAGAAAAGTGTCTTCGTATTTCCTTGTTTTAATGCACTATTTAAAATATACATAGTGTACCCCCTAATTGACCTATAATTATTTCCTGTGGTAGGGTACACTATTACCCTGTAATATAATACCTGGTCCAATTTAAATATTATGGGTCAATATTAAGGTCTGATATTGCGCCTTGCGTTAGTTAACCATTGAAAGATGTCTTTGAATTTTTAAAGCATTTTAGAACGCTTATTTCTTCATTTTAAGCATCTCAGAACACTCTATTTCGCATAGGCATACATAGTAAAGTTTAGGGTCACGCTGTGTACCCCCTAAATGACCTATAATTATTTCCTGTGGTAGGGTACACTATTTCCCTGTAATATAATACGTGGTCCAATTTAAAAATTATAGGTCAATAATAAGATCCGATACCGTGCCGTTAGTTAACATAGAAAAATGTCTTTGAATTTTTAAAGCATTTTAGAACGCTTATTTCCTCATTTTAAGCTTCTCAGAACACTTTATTTCGCAACGGCATACATAGTAAACTTTAGGGTCACTCTGTGTACCCCCTAATTGACCTATAATTATTTCCTATGGTAGGGTACACTATAACCCTGTAATATAATACGTGGTCCAATTTAAAAATTATAGGTCAATATTAAGGTCCGATACCGTGCCGTTAGTTAACATAGAAAAGTGTCTTCGTATTTTCTTGTTTTAATGCACTATTTAAAACATACATAGTGTACCCCCTAATTGACCTATAATTATTTCCTGTTGTAGGGTACACAATTACCCTGTAATATAATACCTGGTCCAATTGAAATATTATGGTTCCATATTAAGGTCTGATATCGCGCTTTGCGTTAGTTAACCATTGAAAGATGTCTTTGAATTTTTAAAGCATTTTAGAACGCTTATTTCTTCATTTTAAGCATCTCAGAACACTCTATTTCGCATAGGCATACATAGTAAATTTTAGGGTCACGCTGTGTACCACCTAATTGACCTATAATTATTTCCTGTGGTAAGGTACACTATTACCCTGTATTATAATACGTGGTACAATTTAAAAATTATAGGTCAATATTAAGGTCCGATACCGTGCCGTTAGTTAACATAGAAAAGTGTTTTCGTATTTCCTTGTTTTAATGCACTATTTAAAATATACATAGTGTACCCCCTAATTGACCTATAATTATTTCCTGTGGTAGGGTACACTATTACCCTGTAATATAATACCTGGTCCAATTTAAATATTATGGGTCAATATTAAGGTCTGATATTGTGCCTTGCGTTAGTTAACCATTGAAAGATGTCTTTGAATTTTTAAAGCATTTTAGAACGCTTATTTCTTCATTTTAAGCATCTCAGAACACTCTATTTCGCATAGGCATACATAGTAAAGTTTAGGGTCACGCTGTGTACCCCCTAAATGACCTATAATTATTTCCTGTGGTAGGGTACACTATTTCCCTGTAATATAATACGTGGTCCAATTTAAAAATTATAGGTCAATAATAAGATCCGATACCGTGCCGTTAGTTAACATAGAAAAATGTCTTTGAATTTTTAAAGCATTTTAGAACGCTTATTTCCTCATTTTAAGCTTCTCAGAACACTTTATTTCGCAACGGCATACATAGTAAACTTTAGGGTCACTCTGTGTACCCCCTAATTGACCTATAATTATTTCCTGTGGTAGGGTACACTATAACCCTGTAATATAATACGTGGTCCAATTTAAAAATTATAGGTCAATATTAAGGTCCGATACCGTGCCGTTAGTTAACATAGAAAAGTGTCTTCGTATTTTCTTGTTTTAATGCACTATTTAAAACATACATAGTGTACCCCCTAATTGACCTATAATTATTTCCTGTTGTAGGGTACACAATTACCCTGTAATATAATACCTGGTCCAATTGAAATATTATGGTTCCATATTAAGGTCTGATATCGCGCTTTGCGTTAGTTAACCATTGAAAGATGTCTTTGAATTTTTAAAGCATTTTAGAACGCTTATTTCTTCATTTTAAGCTTCTCAGAACACTCTATTTCGCATAGGCATACATAGTAAATTTTAGGGTCACGCTGTGTACCACCTAATTGACCTATAATTATTTCCTGTGGTAAGGTACACTATTACCCTGTAATATAATACGTGGTACAATTTAAAAATTATAGGTCAATATTAAGGTCCGATACCGTGCCGTTAGTTAACATAGAAAAGTGTTTTCGTATTTCCTTGTTTTAATGCACTATTTAAAATATACATAGTGTACCCCCTAAATGACCTATAATTATTTCCTGTGGTAGGGTACACTATTACCCTGTAATATAATAGGTGGTCCAATTTAAAAATTATAGGTCAATATTAAGGTCCGATACCGTGAAGTTAGTTAACATAGAAAAATGTCTTTGAATTTTTAAAGCATTTTAGAACGCTTATTTCCTCATTTTAAGCTTCTCAGAACACTTTATTTCGCATAGGCATACATAGTAAACTTTAGGGTCACTCTGTGTACCCCCTAATTGACCTATAATTATTTCCTGTGGTAGGGTACACTATAACCCTATAATATAATACGTGGTCCAGTTTAAAAATTATAGGTCAATATTAAGGTCCGATACCGTGCCGTTAGTTAACATAGAAAAGTGTCTTCGTATTTCCTTGTTTTAATGCACTATTTAAAATATACATAGTGTACCCCCTAATTGACCTATAATTATTTCCTGTGGTAGGGTACACTATTACCCTGTAATATAATACCTGGTCCAATTTAAATATTATGGGTCAATATTAAGGTCTGATATTGCGAATTGCGTTAGTTAACCATTGAAAGATGTTTTTGAATTTTTAAAGCATTTTAGAACGCTTATTTCTTCATTTTAAGCATCTCAGAACACTCTATTTCGCATAGGCATACATAGTAAAATTTAGGGTCACGCTGTGTACCCCCTAAATGACCTATAATTATTTCCTGTGGTAGGGTGCACTATTACCCTGTAATATAATACGTGGTCCAATTTAAAAATTATAGGTCAATATTAAGGTCCGATACCGTGCCGTTAGTTAACATAGAAAAATGTCTTTGAATTTTTAAAGCATTTTAGAACGCTTATTTCCTCATTTTAAGCTTCTCAGAACACTTTATTTTGCATAGGCATACATAGTAAACTTTAGGGTCACGCTGTGTACCCCCTAATTGACCTATAATTATTTCCTTTGGTAGGGTACACTATTACCCTGTAATATAATACCTGGTCCAATTTAAATTTTATGGGTCAATATTAAGGTCTGATATTGCGCCTTGCGTTAGTTAACCATTGAAAGATGTCTTTGAATTTTTAAAGCATTTTAGAACGCTTATTTCTTTATTTTAAGCTTCTCAGAACACTCTATTTCGCATAGGCATACATAGTAAAATTTAGGGTCACGCTGTGTACCCCCTAAATGACCTATAATTATTTCCTGTATTAGGGTACACTATTACCCTGTAATATAATACGTGGTCCAATTTAAAAATTATAGGTCAATATTAAGTTCCGATACCGTGCCGTTAGTTAACATTGAAAAATGTCTTCGTATTTCCTTGTTTTAATGCACTATTTAAAATATACATAGGGTACCCCCTAATTGACCTATAATTATTTCCTGTGGTAGGGTACACTATTACCCTGTAATATAATACCTGGTCCAATTTAAATATTATGGGTCAATATTAAGGTCTGATATTGCGCCTTGCGTTAGTTAACCATTGAAAGATGTCTTTGAATTTTTAAAGCATTTTAGAACGCTTATTTCTTCATTTTAAGCATCTCAGAACACTCTATTTCGCATAGGCATACATAGTAAAATTTAGGGTCACGCTGTGTACCCCCTTAATGACCTATAATTATTTCCTGTGGTAGGGTACACTATTACCCTTTAATATAATACGTGGTCCAATTTAAAAATTATAGGTCAATATTAAGGTCCGATACCATGCCGTTAGTTAACATAGAAAAGTGTCTTCGTATTTTCTTGTTTTAATGCACTATTTAAAACATACATAGTGTACCCCCTAATTGACCTATAATTATTTCCTGTTGTAGGGTACACTATTACCCTGTAATATAATACCTGGGCCAATTGAAATATTATGGTTCGATATTAAGGTCTGATATCGCGCCTTGCGTTAGTTAACCATTGAAAGATGTCTTTGAATTTTTAAAGCATTTTAGAACGCTTATTTCTTCATTTTAAGCTTCTCAGAACACTCTATTTCGCATAGGCATACATAGTAAATTTTAGGGTCACGCTGTCTACCACCTAATTGACCTATAATTATTTCCTGTGGTAAGGTACACTATTACCCTGTAATATAATACGTGGTACAATTTAAAAATTATAGGTCCATATTAAGGTCCGATACCGTGCCGTTAGTTAACATAGAAAAATGTCTTTGAATTTTTAAAGCATTTTAGAACGCTTATTTCTTCATTTTAAGCATCTCAGAACACTCTATTTCGCATAGGCATATATAGTAAACTTTAGGGTCACTCTGTGTACCCCCTAATTGACCTATAATTATTTCCTGTGGTAGGGTACACTATTACCCTATAATATAATACGTGGTCCAATTTAAAAATTATAGGTCAATATTAAGGTCCGATACCGTGCCGTTAGTTAACATTGAAAAATGTCTTCGTATTTCCTTGTTTTAATGCACTATTTAAAATATACATAGTGTACCCCCTAATTGACCTATAATTATTTCCTGTGGTAGGGTACACTATTACCCTGTAATATAATACCTGGTCCAATTGAAATATTATGGGTCAATATTAAGGTCTGATATTGCGCCTTGCGTTAGTTAACCATTGAAAGATGTCTTTGAATTTTTAAAGCATTTTAGAACGCTTATTTCTTCATTTTAAGCATCTCAGAACACTCTATTTTGCATAGGCATATATAGAAAACTTTAGGGTCACTCTGTGTACCCCCTAATTGACCTATAATTATTTCCTGTGGTATGGTACACTATTACCCTGTAATATAATACGTGGTCCAATTTAAAAGTTATAGGTCAATATTAAGGTCCGATACCGTGCCGTTAGTTAACATAGAAAAGTGTCTTCGTATTTCCTTGTTTTAATGCACTATTTAAAATATACATAGTGTACCCCCTAATTGACCTATAATTATTTCCTGTGGTAGGGTACACTATTACCCTGTAATATAATACCTGGTCCAATTTAAATATTATGGGTCAATATTAAGGTCTGATATTGCGCCTTGCGTTAGTTAACCATTGGAAGATGTCTTTGAATTTTTAAGGCATTTTAGAACGCTTATTTCTTCATTTTAAGCATCTCAGAACACTCTATTTCGCATAGGCATACATAGTAAAATTTAGGGTCACGCTGTGTACCCCCTAAATGACCTATAATTATTTCCTGTGGTAGGGTACACTATTACCCTGTAATATAATACGTGGTCCAATTTAAAAATTATAGGTCAATATTAAGGTCCGATACCGTGCCGTTAGTTAACATAGAAAAATGTCTTTGAATTTTTAAAGCATTTTAGAACGCTTATTTCCTCATTTTAAGCTTCTCAGAACACTTTTTTTCGCATAGGCATACATAGTAAACTTTAGGGTCACGCTGTGTACCCCCTAATTGACCTATAATTATTTCCTTTGGTAGGGTACACTATTACCCTGTAATATAATACCTGGTCCAATTTAAATTTTATGGGTCAATATTAAGGTCTGATATTGCGCCTTGCGTTAGTTAACCATTGAAAGATGTCTTTGAATTTTTAAAGAATTTTAGAACGCTTATTTCTTCATTTTAAGCTTCTCAGAACACTCTATTTCGCATAGGCATACATAGTAAAATTTAGGGTCACGCTGTGTACCCCCTAAATAACCTATAATTATTTCCTGTGGTAGGGTACACTATTACCCTGTAATATAATACGTGGTCCAATTTAAAAATTATAGGTCAATATTAAGTTCCGATACCGTGCCGTTAGTTAACATTGAAAAATGTCTTCGTATTTCCTTGTTTTAATGCACTATTTAAAATATACATAGTGTACCCCCTAATTGACCTATAATTATTTCCTGTGGTAGGGTACACTATTACCCTGTAATATAATACCTGGTCCAATGTAAATATTATGGGTCAATATTAAGGTCTGATATTGCGCCTTGCGTTAGTTAACCATTGAAAGATGTCTTTGAATTTTTAAAGCATTTTAGAACGCTTATTTCTTCATTTTAAGCATCTCAGAACACTCTATTTCGCATAGGCATATATAGAAAACTTTAGGGTCACTCTGTGTACCCCCTAATTGACCTATAATTATTTCCTGTGGTAGGGTACACTATTACCCTGTAATGTAATACGTGGTCCAATTTAAAAATTATAGGTCAATATTAAGGTCCGATACCGTGCCGTTAGTTAACATAGAAAAGTGTCTTCGTATTTCCTTGTTTTAATGCACTATTTAAAATATACATAGTGTACCCCCTAATTGACCTATAATTATTTCCTGTGGTAGGGTGCACTATTACCCTGTAATATAATACCTGGTCCAATTTAAATATTATGGGTCAATATTAAGGTCTGATATTGCGCCTTGCGCTAGTTAACCATTGAAAGATGTCTTTGAATTTTTAAAGCATTTTAGAACGCTTATTTCTTCATTTTAAGCTTCTCAGAACACTTTATTTCGCATAGGCATACATAGTAAAATTTAGGGTCACGCTGTGTACCCCCTAAATGACCTATAATTATTTCCTGTGGTAGGGCACACTATTACCCTGTAATATAATACGTGGTCCAATTTAAAAATTATAGGTCAATATTAAGGTCCGATACCTTGCCGTTAGTTAACATAGAAAAATGTCTTTGAATTTTTAAAGCATTTTAGAACGCTTATTTCCTCATTTTAAGCTTCTCAGAACACTTTATTTCGCATAGGCATACATAGTAAGCTTTAGGGTCACTCTGTGTACCCCCTAATTGACCTATAATTATTTCCTGTGGTAGGGTACACTATAACCCTGTAATATAATACGTGGTCCAGTTTAAAAATTATAGGTCAATATTAAGGTCCGATACCGTGCCGTTAGTTAACATAGAAAAGTGTCTTCGTATTTCCTTGTTTTAATGCACTATTTAAAATATACATAGTGTATCCCCTAATTGACCTATAATTATATCCTGTGGTAGGGTACACTATTACCCTGTAATATAATACCTGGTCCAATTTAAATATTATGGGTCAATATTAAGGTCTGATATTGCGACTTGCGTTAGTTAACCATTGGAAGATGTCTTTGAATTTTTAAAGCATTTTAGAACGCTTATTTCTTCATTTTAAGCATCTCAGAACACTCTATTTCGCATAGGCATACATAGTAAAATTTAGGGTCACGCTGTGTACCCCCTAAAGGACCTATAATTATTTCCTGTGGTAGGGTACACTATTACCCTGTAATATAATACGTGGTCCAATTTAAAAATTATAGGTCAATATTAAGGTCCGATACCGTGCCGTTAGTTAACATAGAAAAATGTCTTTGAATTTTTAAAGCATTTTAGAACGCTTATTTCCTCATTTTTAGCTTCTCAGAACACTTTATTTCGCATAGGCATACATAGTAAACTTTAGGGTCACTCTGTGTACCCCCTAGTTGACCTATAATTATTTCCTGTGGTAGGGTACACTATAACCCTGTAATATAATACGTGGTCCAATTTAAAAATTATAGGTCAATATTAAAGTCCGATACCGTGCCGTTAGTTAACATAGAAAAGTGTCTTCGTATTTTCTTGTTTTAATGCACTATTTAAAACATACATAGTGTACCCCCTAATTGACCTATAATTATTTCCTGTTGTAGGGTAAACTATTACCCTGTAATATAATACCTGGTCCAATTTAAATATTATGGTTCCATATTAAGGTCTGATATCGCGCCTTGCGTTAGTTAACCATTGAAAGATGTCTTTGAATTTTTAAAGCATTTTAGAACGCTTATTTCTTCATTTTAAGCATCTCAGAACACTCTATTTCGCATAGGCATATATAGTAAACTTTAGGGTCACTCTGTGTACCCCCTAATTGACCTATAATTATTTCCTGTGGTAGGGTACACTATAACCCTGTAATATAATACGTGGTCCAATTTAAAAATTATAGGTCAATATTAAGGTCCGATACCGTGCCGTTAGTTAACATAGAAAAGTGTCTTCGTATTTCCTTGTTTTAATGCACTATTTAAAATATACATAGTGTACCGCCTAATTGACCTATAATTATTTCCTGTGGTAGGGTACACTATTACCCTGTAATATAATACCTGGTCCAATTTAAATATTATGGGTCAATATTAAGGTCTGATATTGCGCCTTGCGTTAGTTAACCATTGGAAGATGTCTTTGAATTTTTAAAGCATTTTAGAACGCTTATTTCTTCTTTTTAAGCATCTCAGAACACTCTATTTCGCATAGGCATACATAGTAAAATTTAGGGTCACGCTGTGTACCCCCTAAATGACCTATAATTATTTCCTGTGGTAGGGTACACTATTACCCTGTAATATAATACGTGGTCCAATTTAAAAATTATAGGTCAATATTAAGGTCCGATACCGTGCCGTTAGTTAACATAGAAAAAGGTCTTTGAATTTTTAAAGCATTTTAGAACGCTTATTTCCTCATTTTAAGCTTCTCAGAACACTTTATTTCGCATAGGCATACATAGTAAACTTTAGGGTCACGCTGTGTACCCCCTAATTGACCTATAATTATTTCCTTTGGTAGGGTACACTATTACCCTGTAATATAATACCTGGTCCAATTTAAATTTTATATGTCAATATTAAGGTCTGATATTGCGCCTTGCGTTAGTTAACCATTGAAAGATGTCTTTGAATTTTTAAAGCATTTTAGAACGCTTATTTCTTCATTTTAAGCTTCTCAGAACACTCTATTTCGCATAGGCATACATAGTAAAATTTAGGGTCACGCTGTGTACCCCCTAAATGACCTATAATTATTTCCTGTGGTAGGGTACACTATTACCCTGTAATATAATACGTGGTCCAATTTAAAAATTATAGGTCAATATTAAGGTCCGATACCGTGCCGTTAGTTAACATAGAAAAATGTCTTTGAATTTTTAAAGCATTTTAGAACGCTTATTTCCTCATTTTAAGCTTCTCAGAACACTTTATTTCGCATAGGCATACATAGTAAACTTTAGGGTCACTCTGTGCACCCCCTAATTGACCTATAATTATTTCCTGTTTTAGGGTACACTATAACCCTGTAATATAATACGTGGTCCAGTTTAAAAATTATAGGTCAATATTAAGGTCCGATACCGTGCCGTTAGTTAACATAGAAAAGTGTCTTCGTATTTCCTTGTTTTAATGCACTATTTAAAATATACATAGTGTACCCCCTAATTGACCTATAATTATTTCCTGTGGTAGGGTACACTATTACCCTGTAATATAATACCTGGTCCAATTTAAATATTATGGGTCAATATTAAGGTCTGATATTGCGCCTTGCGTTAGTTAACCATTGAAAGATGTTTTTGAATTTTTAAAGCATTTTAGAACGCTTATTTCTTCATTTTAAGCATCTCAGAACACTCTATTTCGCATAGGCATATATAGTAAACTTTAGGGTCACTCTGCGTACCCCCTAATTGACCTATAATTATTTCCTGTGGTAGGGTACACTATAACCCTGTAATATAATACGTGGTCCAATTTAAAAATTATAGGTCAATATTAAGGTCCGATACCGTGCCGTTAGTTAACATAGAAAAGTGTCTTCGTATTTCCTTGTTTTAATGCACTATTTAAAATATACATAGTGTACCCCCTAATTGACCTATAATTATTTCCTGTGGTAGGGTACACTATTACCCTGTAATATAATACCTGGTCGAATTTAAATATTATGGGTCAATATTAAGGTCTGATATTGCGCCTTGCGTTAGTTAACCATTGGAAGATGTCTTTGAATTTTTAAAGCATTTTAGAACGCTTATTTCTTCTTTTTAAGCATCTCAGAACACTCTATTTCGCATAGGCATACATAGTAAAATTTAGGGTCACGCTGTGTACCCCCTAAATGACCTATAATTATTTCCTGTGGTAGGGTACACTATTACCCTGTAATATAATACGTGGTCCAATTTAAAAATTATAGGTCAATATTAAGGTCCGATACCGTGCCGTTAGTTAACATAGAAAAATGTCTTTGAATTTTTAAAGCATTTTAGAACGCTTATTTCCTCATTTTAAGCTTCTCAGAACACTTTATTTCGCATAGGCATACATAGTAAACTTTAGGGTCACGCTGTGTACCCCCTAATTGACCTATAATTATTTCCTTTGGTAGGGTACACTATTACCCTGTAATATAATACCTGGTCCAATTTAAATTTTATGGGTCAATATTAAGGTCTGATATTGCGCCTTGCGTTAGTTAACCATTGAAAGATGTCTTTGAATTTTTAAAGCATTTTAGAACGCTTATTTCTTCATTTTAAGCTTCTCAGAACACTCTATTTCGCAAAGGCATACATAGTAAAATTTAGGGTCACGCTGTGTACCCCCTAAATGACCTATAATTATTTCCTGTGGTAGGGTACACTATTACCCTGTAATATAATACGTGGTCCAATTTAAAAATTATAGGTCAATATTAAGTTCCGATACCGTGCCGTTAGTTAACATTGAAAAATGTCTTCGTATTTCCTTGTTTTAATGCACTATTTAAAATATACATAGTGTACCCCCTAATTGACCTATAATTTTTTCCTGTGGTAGGGTACACTATTACCCTGTAATATAATACCTTTTCCAATTTAAATATTATGGGTCAATATTAAGGTCTGATATTGCGCCTTGCGTTAGTTAACCATTGAAAGATGTCTTTGAATTTTTAAAGCATTTTACAACGCTTATTTCTTCATTTTAAGCATCTCAGAACACTCTATTTCGCATAGGCATATATAGTAAACTTTAGGGTCACTCTGTGTACCCCCTAATTGACCTATAATTATTTCCTGTGGTAGGGTACACTATTACCCTGTAATATAATACGTGGTCCAATTTAAAAATTATAGGTCAATATTAAGGTCCGATACCGTGCCGTTAGTTAACATAGAAAAGTGTCTTCGTATTTCCTTGTTTTAATGCACTATTTAAAATATACATAGTGTACCCCCTAATTGACCTATAATTATATCCTGTGGTAGGGTACACTATTACCCTGTAATATAATACGTGGTCCAATTTAAAAATTATAGGTCAATATTAAGGTCCGATACCGTGCCGTTAGTTAACATAGAAAAATGTCTTTGAATTTTTAAAGCATTTTAGAACGCTTATTTCCTCATTTTTAGCTTCTCAGAACACTTTATTTCGCATAGGCATACATAGTAAACTTTAGGGTCACTCTGTGTACCCCCTAATTGACCTATAATTATTTCCTGTGGTAGGGTACACTATAACCCTGTAATATAATACGTGGTCCAATTTAAAAATTATAGGTCAATATTAAGGTCCGATATTGCGCCTTGCGTTAGTTAACCATTGAAAGATGTCTTTGAATTTTTAAAGCATTTTAGAACGCTTATTTCTTCATTTTAAGCTTCTCAGAACACTCTATTTCGCATAGGCATACATAGTAAAATTTAGGGTCACGCTGTGTACCCCCTAAATGACCTATAAGTATTTCCTGTGGTAGGGTACACTATTACCCTGTAATATAATACGTGGTCCAATTTAAAAATTATAGGTCAATATTAAGGTCCTATACCGTGCCGTTAGTTAACATAGAAAAGTGTCTTCGTATTTCCTTGTTTTAATGCACTATTTAAAATATACATAGTGTACCCCCTAATTGACCTATAATTATATCCTGTGGTAGGGTACACTATTACCCTGTAATATAATACCTGGTCCAATTTAAATATTATGGGTCAATATTAAGGTCTGATATTGCGACTTGCGTTAGTTAACCATTGGAAGATGTCTTTGAATTTTTAAAGCATTTTAGAACGCTTATTTCTTCATTTTAAGCATCTCAGAACACTCTATTTCGCATAGGCATACATAGTAAAATTTAGGGTCACGCTGTGTACCCCCTAAATGACCTATAATTATTTCCTGTGGTAGGGTACACTATTACCCTGTAATATAATACGTGGTCCAATTTAAAAATTATAGGTCAATATTAAGGTCCGATACCGTGCCGTTAGTTAACATAGAAAAATGTCTTTGAATTTTTAAAGCATTTTAGAACGCTTATTTCCTCATTTTTAGCTTCTCAGAACACTTTATTTCGCATAGGCATACATAGTAAACTTTAGGGTCACTCTGTGTACCCCCTAATTGACCTATAATTATTTCCTGTGGTAGGGTACACTATAACCCTGTAATATAATACGTGGTCCAATTTAAAAATTATAGGTCAATATTAAAGTCCGATACCGTGCCGTTAGTTAACATAGAAAAGTGTCTTCGTATTTTCTTGTTTTAATGCACTATTTAAAACATACATAGTGTACCCCCTAATTGACCTATAATTATTTCCTGTTGTAGGGTACACTATTACCCTGTAATATAATACCTGGTCCAATTGAAATATTATGGTTCCATATTAAGGTCTGATATCGCGCCTTGCGTTAGTTAACCATTGAAAGATGTCTTTGAATTTTTAAAGCATTTTAGAACGCTTATTTCCTCATTTTAAGCTTCTCAGAACACTTTATTTCGCATAGGCATACATAGTAAACTTTAGGGTCACTCTGTGTACCCCCTAATTGACCTATAATTATTTCCTGTTTTAGGGTACACTATAACCCTGTAATATAATACGTGGTCCAGTTTAAAAATTATAGGTCAATATTAAGGTCCGATACCGTGCCGTTAGTTAACATAGAAAAGTGTCTTCGTATTTCCTTGTTTTAATGCACTATTTAAAATATACATAGTGTACCCCCTAATTGACCTATAATTATTTCCTGTGGTAGGGTACACTATTACCCTGTAATATAATACCTGGTCCAATTTAAATATTATGGGTCAATATTAAGGTCTGATATTGCGCCTTGCGTTAGTTAACCATTGAAAGATGTTTTTGAATTTTTAAAGCATTTTAGAACGCTTATTTCTTCATTTTAAGCATCTCAGAACACTCTATTTCGCATAGGCATATATAGTAAACTTTAGGGTCACTCTGTGTACCCCCTAATTGACCTATAATTATTTCCTGTGGTAGGGTACACTATAACCCTGTAATATAATACGTGGTCCAATTTAAAAATTATAGGTCAATATTAAGGTCCGATACCGTGCCGTTAGTTAACATAGAAAAGTGTCTTCGTATTTCCTTGTTTTAATGCACTATTTAAAATATACATAGTGTACCCCCTAATTGACCTATAATTATTTCCTGTGGTAGAGTACACTATTACCCTGTAATATAATACCTGGTCCAATTTAAATATTATGGGTCAATATTAAGGTCTGATATTGCGCCTTGCGTTAGTTAACCATTGGAAGATGTCTTTGAATTTTTAAAGCATTTTAGAACGCTTATTTCTTCTTTTTAAGCATCTCAGAACACTCTATTTCGCATAGGCATACATAGTAAAATTTAGGGTCACGCTGTGTACCCCCTAAATGACCTATAATTATTTCCTGTGGTAGGGTACACTATTACCCTGTAATATAATACAGGGTCCAATTTAAAAATTATAGGTCAATATTAAGGTCCGATACCGTGCCGTTAGTTAACATAGAAAAATGTCTTTGAATTTTTAAAGCATTTTAGAACGCTTATTTCCTCATTTTAAGCTTCTCAGAACACTTTATTTCGCCTAGGCATACATAGTAAACTTTAGGGTCACGCTGTGTACCCCCTAATTGACCTATAATTATTTCCTTTGGTAGGGTACACTATTACCCTGTAATATAATACCTGGTCCAATTTAAATTTTATGGGTCAATATTAAGGTCTGATATTGCGCCTTGCTTTAGTTAACCATTGAAAGATGTCTTTGAATTTTTAAAGCATTTTAGAACGCTTATTTCTTCATTTTAAGCTTCTCAGAACACTCTATTTCGCATAGGCATACATAGTAAAATTTAGGGTCACGCTGTGTACCCCCTAAATGACCTATAAGTATTTCCTGTGGTAGGGTACACTATTACCCTGTAATATAATACGTGGTCCAATTTAAAAATTATAGGTCAATATTAAGGTCCTATACCGTGCCGTTAGTTAACATAGAAAAGTGTCTTCGTATTTCCTTGTTTTAATGCACTATTTAAAATATACATAGTGTACCCCCTAATTGACCTATAATTATATCCTGTGGTAGGGTACACTATTACCCTGTAATATAATACCTGGTCCAATTTAAATATTATGGGTCAATATTAAGGTCTGATATTGCGACTTGCGTTAGTTAACCATTGGAAGATGTCTTTGAATTTTTAAAGCATTTTAGAACGCTTATTTCTTCATTTTAAGCATCTCAGAACACTCTATTTCGCATAGGCATACATAGTAAAATTTAGGGTCACGCTGTGTACCCCCTAAATGACCTATAATTATTTCCTGTGGTAGGGTACACTATTACCCTGTAATATAATACGTGGTCCAATTTAAAAATTATAGGTCAATATTAAGGTCCGATACCGTGCCGTTAGTTAACATAGAAAAATGTCTTTGAATTTTTAAAGCATTTTAGAACGCTTATTTCCTCATTTTTAGCTTCTCAGAACACTTTATTTCGCATAGGCATACATAGTAAACTTTAGGGTCACTCTGTGTACCCCCTAATTGACCTATAATTATTTCCTGTGGTAGGGTACACTATAACCCTGTAATATAATACGTGGTCCAATTTAAAAATTATAGGTCAATATTAAAGTCCGATACCGTGCCGTTAGTTAACATAGAAAAGTGTCTTCGTATTTCCTTGTTTTAATGCACTATTTAAAATATACATAGTGTACCCCCTAAATGACCTATAATTATTTCCTGTGGTAGGGTACACTATTACCCTGTAATATAATAGGTGGTCCAATTTAAAAATTATAGGTCAATATTAAGGTCCGATACCGTGCCGTTAGTTAACATAGAAAAATGTCTTTGAATTTTTAAAGCATTTTAGAACGCTTATTTCCTCATTTTAAGCTTCTCAGAACACTTTATTTCGCATAGGCATACATAGTAAACTTTAGGGTCACTCTGTGTACCCCTAATTGACCTATAATTATTTCCTGTTTTAGGGTACACTATAACCCTGTAATATAATACGTGGTCCAGTTTAAAAATTATAGGTCAATATTAAGGTCCGATACCGTGCCGTTAGTTAACATAGAAAAGTGTCTTCGTATTTCCTTGTTTTAATGCACTATTTAAAATATACATAGTGTACCCCCTAATTGACCTATAATTATTTCCTGTGGTAGGGTACACTATTACCCTGTAATATAATACCTGGTCCAATTTAAATATTATGGGTCAATATTAAGGTCTGATATTGCGCCTTGCGTTAGTTAACCATTGAAAGATGTTTTTGAATTTTTAAAGCATTTTAGAACGCTTATTTCTTCATTTAAGCATCTCAGAACACTCTATTTCGCATAGGCATATATAGTAAACTTTAGGGTCACTCTGTGTACCCCCTAATTGACCTATAATTATTTCCTGTGGTAGGGTACACTATAACCCTGTAATATATACGTGGTCCAATTTAAAAATTATAGGTCAATATTAAGGTCCGATACCGTGCCGTTAGTTAACATAGAAAAGTGTCTTCGTATTTCCTTGTTTTAATGCACTATTTAAAATATACATAGTGTACCCCCTAATTGACCCATAATTATTTCCTGTGGTAGGGTACACTATTACCCTGTAATATAATACCTGGTCCAATTTAAATATTATGGGTCAATATTAAGGTCTGATATTGCGCCTTGCGTTAGTTAACCATTGGAAGATGTCTTTGAATTTTTAAAGCATTTTAGAACGCTTATTTCTTCTTTTTAAGCATCTCAGAACACTCTATTTCGCATAGGCATACATAGTAAAATTTAGGGTCACGCTGTGTACCCCCTAAATGACCTATAATTATTTCCTGTGGTAGGGTACACTATTACCCTGTAATATAATACGTGGTCCAATTTAAAAATTATAGGTCAATATTAAGGTCCGATACCGTGCCGTTAGTTAACATAGAAAAATGTCTTTGAATTTTTAAAGCATTTTAGAACGCTTATTTCCTCATTTTAAGCTTCTCAGAACACTTTATTTCGCATAGGCATACATAGTAAACTTTAGGGTCACGCTGTGTACCCCCTAATTGACCTATAATTATTTCCTTTGGTAGGGTACACTATTACCCTGTAATATAATACCTGGTCCAATTTAAATTTTATGGGTCAATATTAAGGTCTGATATTGCGCCTTGCGTTAGTTAACCATTGAAAGATGTCTTTGAATTTTTAAAGCATTTTAGAACGCTTATTTCTTCATTTTAAGCTTCTCAGAACACTCTATTTCGCATAGGCATACATAGTAAAATTTAGGGTCACGCTGTGTACCCCCTAAATGACCTATAATTATTTCCTGTGGTAGGGTACACTATTACCCTGTAATATAATACGTGGTCCAATTTAAAAATTATAGGTCAATATTAAGTTCCGATACCGTGCCGTTAGTTAACATTGAAAAATGTCTTCGTATTTCCTTGTTTTAATGCACTATTTAAAATATACATAGTGTACCCCCTAATTGACCTATAATTATTTCCTGTGGTAGGGTACACTATTACCCTGTAATATAATACGTGGTCCAATTTAAAAATTATAGGTCAATATTAAGGTCCGATACCGTGCCGTTAGTTAACATAGAAAAATGTCTTTGAATTTTTAAAGCATTTTAGAACGCTTATTTCCTCATTTTTAGCTTCTCAGAACACTTTATTTCGCATAGGCATACATAGTAAACTTTAGGGTCACTCTGTGTACCCCCTAATTGACCTATAATTATTTCCTGTGGTAGGGTACACTATAATCCTGTAATATAATACGTGGTCCAATTTAAAAATTATAGGTCAATATTAAGGTCCGATATTGCGCTTTGCGTTAGTTAACCATTGAAAGATGTCTTTGAATTTTTAAAGCATTTTAGAACGCTTATTTCTTCATTTTAAGCTTCTCAGAACACTCTATTTCGCATAGGCATACATAGTAAAATTTAGGGTCACGCTGTGTACCCCCTAAATGACCTATAAATATTTCCTGTGGTAGGGTACACTATTACCCTGTAATATAATACGTGGTCCAATTTAAAAATTATAGGTCAATATTAAGTTCCGATACCGTGCCGTTAGTTAACATTGAAAAATGTCTTCGTATTTCCTTGTTTTAATGCACTATTTAAAATATACATAGTGTACCCCCTAATTGACCTATAATTATTTCCTGTGGTAGGGTACACTATTACCCTGTAATATAATACCTGGTCCAATTAAAATATTATGGGTCAATATTAAGGTCTGATATTGCGCCTTGCGTTAGTTAACCATTGAAAGATGTCTTTGAATTTTTAAAGCATTTTAGAACGCTTATTTCTTCATTTTAAGCATCTCAGAACACTCTATTTCGCATAGGCATATATAGTAAACTTTAGGGTCACTCTGTGTACCCCCTAATTGACCTATAATTATTTCCTGTGGTAGGGTACACTATAACCCTGTAATATAATACGTGGTCCAATTTAAAAATTATAGGTCAATATTAAGGTCCGATACCGTGCCGTTAGTTAACATAGAAAAGTGTCTTCGTATTTCCTTGTTTTAATGCAATATTTAAAATATACATAGTGTACCCCCTAATTGACCTATAATTATTTCCTGTGGTAGGGTACACTATTACCCTGTAATATAATACCTGGTCCAATTTAAATATTATGGGTCAATATTAAGGTCTGATATTGCGCCTTGCGTTAGTTAACCATTGGAAGATGTCTTTGAATTTTTAAAGCATTTTAGAACGCTTATTTCTTCTTTTAAGCATCTCAGAACACTCTATTTCGCATAGGCATACATAGTAAAATTTAGGGTCACGCTGTGTACCCCCTAAATGACCTATAATTATTTCCTGTGGTAGGGTACACTATTACCCTGTAATAAAATACGTGGTCCAATTTAAAAATTATAGGTCAATATTAAGGTCCGATACCGTGCCGTTAGTTAACATAGAAAAATGTCTTCGTATTTCCTTGTTTTAATGCACTATTTAAAATATACATAGTGTACCCCCTAATTGACCTATAATTATTTCCTGTGGTAGGGTACACTATTACCCTGTAATATAATACCTTTTCCAATTTAAATATTATGGGTCAATATTAAGGTCTGATATTGCGCCTTGCGTTAGTTAACCATTGAAAGATGTCTTTGAATTTTAAAGCATTTTAGAACGCTTATTTCTTCATTTTAAGCATCTCAGAACACTCTATTTCGCATAGGCATATATAGTAAACTTTAGGGTCACTCTGTGTACCCCCTAATTGACCTATAATTATTTCCTGTGGTAGGGTACACTATTACCCTGTAATATAATACGTGGTCCAATTTAAAAATTATAGGTCAATATTAAGGTCCGATACCGTGCCGTTAGTTAACATAGAAAAGTGTCTTCGTATTTCCTTGTTTTAATGCACTATTTAAAATATACATAGTGTACCCCCTAATTGACCTATAATTATATCCTGTGGTAGGGTACACTATTACCCTGTAATATAATACGTGGTCCAATTTAAAAATTATAGGTCAATATTAAGGTCCGATACCGTGCCGTTAGTTAACATAGAAAAATGTCTTTGAATTTTTAAAGCATTTTAGAACGCTTATTTCCTCATTTTTAGCTTCTCAGAACACTTTATTTCGCATAGGCATACATAGTAAACTTTAGGGTCACTCTGTGTACCCCCTAATTGACCTATAATTATTTCCTGTGGTAGGGTACACTATAACCCTGTAATATAATACGTGGTCCAAGTTAAAAATTATAGGTCAATATTAAGGTCCGATATTGCGCCTTGCGTTAGTTAACCATTGAAAGATGTCTTTGAATTTTTAAAGCATTTTAGAACGCTTATTTCTTCATTTTAAGCTTCTCAGAACACTCTATTTCGCATAGGCATACATAGTAAAATTTAGGGTCACGCTGTGTACCCCCTAAATGACCTATAAGTATTTCCTGTGGTAGGGTACACTATTACCCTGTAATATAATACGTGGTCCAATTTAAAAATTATAGGTCAATATTAAGTTCCGATACCGTGCCGTTAGTTAACATTGAAAAATGTCTTCGTATTTCCTTGTTTTAATGCACTATTTAAAATATACATAGTGTACCCCCTAATTGACCTATAATTATTTCCTGTGGTAGGGTACACTATTACCTGTAATATAATACCTGGTCCAATTTAAATATTATGGGTCAATATTAAGGTCTGATATTGCGCCTTGCGTTAGTTAACCATTGAAAGATGTCTTTGAATTTTTAAAGCATTTTAGAACGCTTATATCTTCATTTTAAGCATCTCAGAACACTCTATTTCGCATAGGCATATATAGTAAACTTTAGGGTCACTCTGTGTACCCCCAAATTGACCTATAATTATTTCCTGTGGTAGGGTACACTATTACCCTGTAATATAATACGTGGTCCAATTTAAAAATTATAGGTCAATATTAAGGTCCGATACCGTGCCGTTAGTTAACATAGAAAAGTGTCTTCGTATTTCCTTGTTTTAATGCACTATTTAAATATACATAGTGTACCCCCTAATTGACCTATAATTATATCTTGTGGTAGGGTACACTATTACCCTGTAATATAATACCTGGTCCAATTTAAATATTATGGGTCAATATTAAGGTCTGATATTGCGACTTGCGTTAGTTAACCATTGGAAGATGTCTTTGAATTTTTAAAGCATTTTAGAACGCTTATTTCTTCATTTTAAGCATCTCAGAACACTCTATTTCGCATAGGCATACATAGTAAAATTTAGGGTCACGCTGTGTACCCCCTAAATGACCTATAATTATTTCCTGTGGTAGGGTACACTATTACCCTGTAATATAATACGTGGTCCAATTTAAAAATTATAGGTCAATATTAAGGTCCGATACCGTGCCGTTAGTTAACATAGAAAAATGTCTTTGAATTTTAAAGCATTTTAGAACGCTTATTTCCTCATTTTTAGCTTCTCAGAACACTTTATTTCGCATAGGCATACATAGTAAACTTTAGGGTCACTCTGTGTACCCCCTAATTGACCTATAATTATTTCCTGTGGTAGGGTACACTATAACCCTGTAATATAATACGTGGTCCAATTTAAAAATTATAGGTCAATATTAAAGTCCGATACCGTGCCGTTAGTTAACATAGAAAAGTGTCTTCGTATTTTCTTGTTTTAATGCACTATTTAAAACATACATAGTGTACCCCCTAATTGACCTATAATTATTTCCAGTTGTAGGGTACACTATTACCCTGTAATATAATACCTGGTCCAATTGAAATATTATGGTTCCATATTAAGGTCTGATATCGCGCCTTGCGTTAGTTAACCATTGAAAGATGTCTTTGAATTTTTAAAGCATTTTAGAACGCTTATTTCTTCATTTTAAGCTTCTCAGAACACTCTATTTCGCATAGGCATACATAGTAAATTTTAGGGTCACGCTGTGTACCACCTAATTGACCTATAATTATTTCCTGTGGTAAGGTACACTATTACCCTGTAATATAATACTTGGTACAATTTAAAAATTATAGGTCAATATTAAGGTCCGATACCGTGCCGTTAGTTAACATAGAAAAGTGTCTTCGTATTTCCTTGTTTTAATGCACTATTTAAAATATACATAGTGTACCCCCTAAATGACCTATAATTATTTCCTGTGGTAGGGTACACTATTACCCTGTAATATAATAGGTGGTCCAATTTAAAAATTATAGGTCAATCAATATTAAGGTCCGATACCGTGCCGTTAGTTAACATAGAAAAATGTCTTTGAATTTTTAAAGCATTTTAGAACGCTTATTTCCTCATTTTAAGCTTCTCAGAACACTTTATTTCGCATAGGCATACATAGTTAAACTTTAGGGTCACTCTGTGTACCCCCTAATTGACCTATAATTATTTCCTGTTTTAGGGTACACTATAACCCTGTAATATAATACGTGGTCCAGTTTAAAAATTATAGGTCAATATTAAGGTCCGATACCGTGCCGTTAGTTAACATAGAAAAGTGTCTTCGTATTTCCTTGTTTTAATGCACTATTTAAAATATACATAGTGTACCCCCTAATTGACCTATAATTATTTCCTGTGGTAGGGTACACTATTACCCTGTAATATAATACCTGGTCCAATTTAAATATTATGGGTCAATATTAAGGTCTGATATTGCGCCTTGCGTTAGTTAACCATTGAAAGATGTTTTTGAATTTTTAAAGCATTTTAGAACGCTTATTTCTTCATTTTAAGCATCTCAGAACACTCTATTTCGCATAGGCATATATAGTAAACTTTAGGGTCACTCTGTGTACCCCCTAATTGACCTATAATTATTTCCTGTGGTAGGGTACACTATTACCCTGTAATATAATACGTGGTCCAATTTAAAAATTATAGGTCAATATTAAGGTCCGATACCGTGCCGTTAGTTAACATAGAAAAGTGTCTTCGTATTTCCTTGTTTTAATGCACTATTTAAAATATACATAGTGTACCCCCTAATTGACCTATAATTATATCCTGTGGTAGGGTACACTATTACCCTGTAATATAATACCTGGTCCAATTTAAATATTATGGGTCAATATTAAGGTCTGATATTGCGACTTGCGTTAGTTAACCATTGGAAGATGTCTTTGAATTGTTAAAGCATTTTAGAACGCTTATTTCTTCATTTTAAGCATCTCAGAACACTCTATTTCGCATAGGCATACATAGTAAAATTTAGGGTCACGCTGTGTACCCCCTAAATGACCTATAATTATTTCCTGTGGTAGGGTACACTATTACCCTGTAATATAATACCTGGTCCAATTTAAATATTATGGGTCAATATTAAGGTCTGATATTGCGACTTGCGTTAGTTAACCATTGGAAGATGTCTTTGAATTTTTAAAGCATTTTAGAACGCTTATTTCTTCATTTTAAGCATCTCAGAACACTCTATTTCGCATAGGCATACATAGTAAAATTTAGGGTCACGCTGTGTACCCCCTAAATGACCTATAATTATTTCCTGTGGTAGGGTACACCATTACCCTGTAATATAATACGTGGTCCAATTTAAAAATTATAGGTCAATATTAAGGTCCGATACCGTGCCGTTAGTTAACATAGAAAAATGTCTTTGAATTTTTAAAGCATTTTAGAACGCTTATTTCCTCATTTTTAGCTTCTCAGAACACTTTATTTCGCATAGGCATACATAGTAAACTTTAGGGTCACTCTGTGTACCCCCTAATTGACCTATAATTATTTCCTGTGGTAGGGTACACTATAACCCTGTAATATAATACGTGGTCCAATTTAAAAATTATAGGTCAATATTAAAGTCCGATACCGTGCCGTTAGTTAACATAGAAAAGTGTCTTCGTATTTTCTTGTTTTAATGCACTATTTAAAACATACATAGTGTACCCCCTAATTGACCTATAATTATTTCTTGTTGTAGGGTACACTATTACCCTGTAATATAATACCTGGTCCAATTGAAATATTATGGTTCCATATTAAGGTCTGATATCGCGCCTTGCGTTAGTTAACCATTGAAAGATGTCTTTGAATTTTTAAAGCATTTTAGAACGCTTATTTCTTCATTTTAAGCTTCTCAGAACACTCTATTTCGCATAGGCATACATAGTAAATTTTAGGGTCACGCTGTGTACCACCTAATTGACCTATAATTATTTCCTGTGGTAAGGTACACTATTACCCTGTAATATAATACTTGGTACAATTTAAAAATTATAGGTCAATATTAAGGTCCGATACCGTGCCGTTAGTTAACATAGAAAAGTGTCTTCGTATTTCCTTGTTTTAATGCACTATTTAAAATATACATAGTGTACCCCCTAAATGACCTATAATTATTTCCTGTGGTAGGGTACACTATTACCCTGTAATATAATAGGTGGTCCAATTTAAAAATTATAGGTCAATATTAAGGTCCGATACCGTGCCGTTAGTTAACATAGAAAAATGTCTTTGAATTTTTAAAGCATTTTAGAACGCTTATTTCCTCATTTTAAGCTTCTCAGAACACTTTATTTCGCATAGGCATACATAGTAAACTTTAGGGTCACTCTGTGTACCCCCTAATTGACCTATAATTATTTCCTGTTTTAGGGTACACTATAACCCTGTAATATAATACGTGGTCCAGTTTAAAAATTATAGGTCAATATTAAGGTCCGATACCGTGCCGTTAGTTAACATAGAAAAGTGTCTTCGTATTTCCTTGGTTTAATGCACTATTTAAAATATACATAGTGTTCCCCCTAATTGACCTATAATTATTTCCTGTGGTAGGGTACACTATTACCCTGTAATATAATACCTGGTCCAATTTAAATATTATGGGTCAATATTAAGGTCTGATATTGCGCCTTGCGTTAGTTAACCATTGAAAGATGTTTTTGAATTTTTAAAGCATTTTAGAACGCTTATTTCTTCATTTTAAGCTTCTCAGAACACTCTATTTCGCATAGGCATATATAGTAAACTTTAGGGTCACTCTGTGTATCCCCTAATTGACCTATAATTATTTCCTGTGGTAGGATACACTATAACCCTGTAATATAATACGTGGTCCAATTTAAAAATTATAGGTCAATATTAAGGTCCGATACCGTGCCGTTAGTTAACATAGAAAAGTGTCTTCGTATTTCCTTGTTTTAATGCACTATTTAAAATATACATAGTGTACCCCCTAATTTACCTATAATTATTTCCTGTGGTAGGGTACACTATTACCCTGTAATATAATACCTGGTCCAATTTAAATATTATGGGTCAATATTAAGGTCTGATATTGCGCCTTGCGTTAGTTAACCATTGGAAGATGTCTTTGAATTTTTAAAGCATTTTAGAACGCTTATTTCTTCTTTTTAAGCATCTCAGAACACTCTATTTCGCATAGGCATACATAGTAAAATTTAGGGTCACGCTGTGTACCCCCTAAATGACCTATAATTATTTCCTGTGGTAGGGTACACTATTACCCTGTAATATAATACGTGGTCCAATTTAAAAATTATAGGTCAATATTAAGGTCCGATACCGTGCCGTTAGTTAACATAGAAAAATGTCTTTGAATTTTTAAAGCATTTTAGAACGCTTATTTCCTCATTTTAAGCTTCTCAGAACACTTTATTTCGCATAGGCATACATAGTAAACTTTAGGGTCACGCTGTGTACCCCCTAATTGACCTATAATTATTTCCTTTGGTAGGGTACACTATTACCCTGTAATATAATACCTGGTCCAATTTAAATTTTATGGGTCAATATTAAGGTCTGATATTGCGCCTTGCGTTAGTTAACCATTGAAAGATGTCTTTGAATTTTTAAAGCATTTTAGAACGCTTATTTCTTCATTTTAAGCTTCTCAGAACACTCTATTTCGCATAGGCATACATAGTAAACTTTAGGATCACTCTGTGTACCCCCTAATTGACCTATAATTATTTCCTGTGGTAGCGTACACTATTACCCTGTAATATAATACGTGGTCCAATTTAAAAAATATAGGTCAATATTAAGGTCCGATACCGTGCCGTTAGTTAACATAGAAAAGTGTCTTCGTATTTCCTTGTTTTAATGCACTATTTAAAATATACATAGTGTACCCCCTAATTGACCTATAATTATATCCTGTGGTAGGGTACACTATTACCCTGTAATATAATACGTGGTCCAATTTAAAAATTATAGGTCAATATTAAGGTCCGATACCGTGCCGTTAGTTAACATAGAAAAATGTCTTTGAATTTTTAAAGCATTTTAGAACGCTTATTTCCTCATTTTTAGCTTCTCAGAACACTTTATTTCGCATAGGCATACATAGTAAACTTTAGGGTCACTCTGTGTACCCCCTAATTGACCTATAATTATTTCCTGTGGTAGGGTACACTATAACCCTGTAATATAATACGTGGTCCAATTTAAAAATTATAGGGCAATATTAAGGTCCGATATTGCGCCTTGCGTTAGTTAACCATTGAAAGATGTCTTTGAATTTTTAAAGCATTTTAGAACGCTTATTTCTTCATTTTAAGCTTCTCAGAACACTCTATTTCGCATAGGCATACATAGTAAAATTTAGGGTCACGCTGTGTACCCCCTAAATGACCTATAAGTATTTCCTGTGGTAGGGTACACTATTACCCTGTAATATAATACGTGGTCCAATTTAAAAATTATAGGTCAATATTAAGTTCCGATACCGTGCCGTTAGTTAACATTGAAAAATGTCTTCGTATTTCCTTGTTTTAATGCACTATTTAAAATATACATAGTGTACCCCCTAATTGACCTATAATTATTTCCTGTGGTAGGGTACACTATTACCCTGTAATATAATACCTGGTCCAATTTAAATATTATGGGTCAATATTAAGGTCTGATATTGCGCCTTGCGTTAGTTAACCATTGAAAGATGTCTTTGAATTTTTAAAGCATTTTAGAACGCTTATTTCTTCATTTTAAGCATCTCAGAACACTCTATTTCGCATAGGCATATATAGTAAACTTTAGGGTCACTCTGTGTACCCCCTAATTGACCTATAATTATTTCCTGTGGTAGGGTACACTATTACCCTGTAATATAATACGTGGTCCAATTTAAAAATTATAGGTCAATATTAAGGTCCGATACCGTGCCGTTAGTTAACATAGAAAAGTGTCTTCGTATTTCCTTGTTTTAATGCACTATTTAAAATATACATAGTGTACCCCCTAATTGACCTATAATTATATCCTGTGGTAGGGTACACTATTACCTTGTAATATAATACCTGGTCCAATTTAAATATTATGGGTCAATATTAAGGTCTGATATTGCGACTTGCGTTAGTTAACCATTGGAAGATGTCTTTGAATTTTTAAAGCATTTTAGAACGCTTATTTCTTCTTTTTAAGCATCTCAGAACACTCTATTTCGCATAGGCATACATAGTAAAATTTAGGGTCACGCTGTGTACCCCCTAAATGACCTATAATTATTTCCTGTGGTAGGGTACACTATTACCCTGTAATATAATACGTGGTCCAATTTAAAAATTATAGGTCAATATTAAGGTCCGATACCGTGCCGTTAGTTAACATAGAAAAATGTCTTTGAATTTTTAAAGCATTTTAGAACGCTTATTTCCTCATTTTTAGCTTCTCAGAACACTTTATTTCGCATAGGCATACATAGTAAACTTTAGGGTCACTCTGTGTACCCCCTAATTGACCTATAATTATTTCCTGTGGTAGGGTACACTATAACCCTGTAATATAATGCGTGGTCCAATTTAAAAATTATAGGTCAATATTAAGGTCCGATACCGTGCCGTTAGTTAACATAGAAAAGTGTCTTCGTATTTTCTTGTTTTAATGCACTATTTAAAACATACATAGTGTACCCCCTAATTGACCTATAATTATTTCCTGTTGTAGGGTACACTATTACCCTGTAATATAATACCTGGTCCAATTGAAATATTATGGTTCCATATTAAGGTCTGATATCGCGCCTTGCGTTAGTTAACCATTGAAAGATGTCTTTGAATTTTTAAAGCATTTTAGAACGCTTATTTCTTCATTTTAAGCTTCTCAGAACACTCTATTTCGCATAGGCATACATAGTAAAATTTAGGGTCACGCTGTGTACCCCCTAAATGACCTATAATTATTTCCTGTGGTAGGGTACACTATTACCCTGTAATATAATACGTGGTCCAATTTAAAAATTATAGGTCAATATTAAGTTCCGATACCGTGCCGTTAGTTAACATTGAAAAATGTCTTCGTATTTCCTTGTTTTAATGCACTATTTAAAATATACATAGTGTACCCCCTAATTGACCTATAATTATTTCCTGTGGTAGGGTACACTATTACCCTGTAATATAATACCTGGTCCAATTTAAATATTATGGGTCAATATTAAGGTCTGATATTGCGCCTTGCGTTAGTTAACCATTGAAAGATGTCTTTGAATTTTTAAAGCATTTTAGAACGCTTATTTCTTCATTTTAAGCATCTCAGAACACTCTATTTCGCATAGGCATATATAGTAAACTTTAGGGTCACTCTGTGTACCCCCTAATTGACCTATAATTATTTCCTGTGGTAGGGTACACTATTACCCTGTAATATAATACCTGGTCCAATTTAAATTTTATGGGTCAATATTAAGGTCTGATATTGCGCCTTGCGTTAGTTAACCATTGAAAGATGTCTTTGAATTTTTATAGCATTTTAGAACACTTATTTCCTCATTTTAAGCTTCTCAGAACACTCTATTTCGCATAGGCATACATAGTAAACTTTAGGGTCACGCTGTGTACCACCTAATTGACCTATAATTATTTCCTGTGGTAAGGTACACTATTACCCTGTAATATAATACATGGTACAATTTAAAAATTATAGGTCAATATTAAGGTCCGATACCGTGCCGTTAGTTAACATAGAAAAGTGTCTTCGTATTTCCTTGTTTTAATGCACTATTTAAAATATACATAGTGTACCCCCTAAATGACCTATAATTATTTCCTGTGGTAGGGTACATTATTACCCTGTAATATAATAGGTGGTCCAATTTAAAAATTATAGGTCAATATTAAGGTCCGATACCGTGCCGTTAGTTAACATAGAAAAATGTCTTTGAATTTTTAAAGCATTTTAGAACGCTTATTTCCTCATTTTAAGCTTCTCAGAACACTTTATTTCGCATAGGCATACATAGTAAACTTTAGGGTCACTCTATGTACCCCCTAATTGACCTATAATTATTTCCTGTGGTAGGGTACACTATAACCCTGTAATATAATACGTGGTCCAATTTAAAAATTATAGGTCAATATTAAGGTCCGATACCGTGCCGTTAGTTAACATAGAAAAGTGTCTTCGTATTTCCTTGTTTTAATGCACTATTTAAAATATACATAGTGAACCCCCTAATTGACCTATAATTATTTCCTGTGGTAGGGTACACTATTACCCTGTAATATAATACTTGGTCCAATTTAAATATTATGGGTCAATATTAAGGTCTGATATTGCGCTTTGCGTTAGTTAACCATTGAAAGATGTCTTTGAATTTTTAAAGCATTTTAGAACGCTTATTTCTTCATTTTAAGCATCTCAGAACACTCTATTTCGCATAGGCATACATAGTAAAATTTAGGGTCACGCTGTGTACCCCCTAAATGACCTATAATTATTTCCTGTGGTAGGGTACACTATTACCCTGTAATATAATACGTGGTCCAATTTAAAAATTATAGGTCAATATTAAGGTCCGATACCGTGCCGTTAGTTAACATAGAAACATGTCTTTGAATTTTTAAAGCATTTTAGAACGCTTATTTCCTCATTTTAAGCTTCTCAGAACACTTTATTTCATATAGGCATACATAGTAAACTTTCGGGTCACGCTGTGTACCCCCTAATTGACCTATAATTATTTCCTGTGGTAGGGTACACTATTACCCTGTAATATAATACCTGGTCCAATTAAAATATTATGGGTCAATATTAAGGTCTGATATTGCGCCTTGCGTTAGTTAACCATTGAGATATGTCTTTGAATTTTTAAAGCATTTTAGAACGCTTATTTCTTCATTTTAAGCTTCTCAGAACACTCTATTTCGCATAGGCATACATAGTAAAATTTAGGGTCACGCTGTGTACCCCCTGAATGACCTATAATTATTTCCTGTGGTAGGGTACACAATTACCCTGGAATATAATGCGTGGTTCAATTTAAAAAATATAGGTCAATATTAAGTTCCGATACCGTGCCGTTAGTTAACATTGAAAAATGTCTTCGTATTTCCTTGTTTTAATGCACTATTTAAAATATACATAGTGTACCCCCTAATTGACCTATAATTATTTCCTGTGGTAGGGTACACTATTACCCTGTAATATAATACCTGGTCCAATTTAAATATTATGGGTCAATATTAAGGTCTGATATTGCGCCTTGCGTTAGTTAACCATTGAAAGATGTCTTTGAATTTTTAAAGCATTTTAGAACGCTTATTTCTTCATTTTAAGCATCTCAGAACACTCTATTTCGCATAGGCATATATAGTAAACTTTAGGGTCACTCTGTGTACCCCCTAATTGACCTATAATTATTTCCTGTGGTAGGGTACACTATTACCCTGTAATATAATACGTGGTCCAATTTAAAAATTATAGGTCAATATTAAGGTCCGATACCGTGCCGTTAGTTAACATAGAAAAGTGTCTTCGTATTTCCTTGTTTTAATGCACTATTTAAAATATACATAGTGTACCCCCTAATTGACCTATAATTATATCCTGTGGTAGGGTACACTATTACCTTGTAATATAATACCTGGTCCAATTTAAATATTATGGGTCAATATTAAGGTCTGATATTGCGACTTGCGTTAGTTAACCATTGGAAGATGTCTTTGAATTTTTAAAGCATTTTAGAACGCTTATTTCTTCTTTTTAAGCATCTCAGAACACTCTATTTCGCATAGGCATACATAGTAAAATTTAGGGTCACGCTGTGTACCCCCTAAATGACCTATAATTATTTCCTGTGGTAGGGTACACTATTACCCTGTAATATAATACGTGGTCCAATTTAAAAATTATAGGTCAATATTAAGGTCCGATACCGTGCCGTTAGTTAACATAGAAAAATGTCTTTGAATTTTTAAAGCATTTTAGAACGCTTATTTCCTCATTTTTAGCTTCTCAGAACACTTTATTTCGCATAGGCATACATAGTAAACTTTAGGGTCACTCTGTGTACCCCCTAATTGACCTATAATTATTTCCTGTGGTAGGGTACACTATAACCCTGTAATATAATGCGTGGTCCAATTTAAAAATTATAGGTCAATATTAAGGTCCGATACCGTGCCGTTAGTTAACATAGAAAAGTGTCTTCGTATTTTCTTGTTTTAATGCACTATTTAAAACATACATAGTGTACCCCCTAATTGACCTATAATTATTTCCTGTTGTAGGGTACACTATTACCCTGTAATATAATACCTGGTCCAATTGAAATATTATGGTTCCATATTAAGGTCTGATATCGCGCCTTGCGTTAGTTAACCATTGAAAGATGTCTTTGAATTTTTAAAGCATTTTAGAACGCTTATTTCTTCATTTTAAGCTTCTCAGAACACTCTATTTCGCATAGGCATACATAGTAAAATTTAGGGTCACGCTGTGTACCCCCTAAATGACCTATAATTATTTCCTGTGGTAGGGTACACTATTACCCTGTAATATAATACGTGGTCCAATTTAAAAATTATAGGTCAATATTAAGTTCCGATACCGTGCCGTTAGTTAACATTGAAAAATGTCTTCGTATTTCCTTGTTTTAATGCACTATTTAAAATATACATAGTGTACCCCCTAATTGACCTATAATTATTTCCTGTGGTAGGGTACACTATTACCCTGTAATATAATACCTGGTCCAATTTAAATATTATGGGTCAATATTAAGGTCTGATATTGCGCCTTGCGTTAGTTAACCATTGAAAGATGTCTTTGAATTTTTAAAGCATTTTAGAACGCTTATTTCTTCATTTTAAGCATCTCAGAACACTCTATTTCGCATAGGCATATATAGTAAACTTTAGGGTCACTCTGTGTACCCCCTAATTGACCTATAATTATTTCCTGTGGTAGGGTACACTATTACCCTGTAATATAATACCTGGTCCAATTTAAATTTTATGGGTCAATATTAAGGTCTGATATTGCGCCTTGCGTTAGTTAACCATTGAAAGATGTCTTTGAATTTTTATAGCATTTTAGAACACTTATTTCCTCATTTTAAGCTTCTCAGAACACTCTATTTCGCATAGGCATACATAGTAAACTTTAGGGTCACGCTGTGTACCACCTAATTGACCTATAATTATTTCCTGTGGTAAGGTACACTATTACCCTGTAATATAATACATGGTACAATTTAAAAATTATAGGTCAATATTAAGGTCCGATACCGTGCCGTTAGTTAACATAGAAAAGTGTCTTCGTATTTCCTTGTTTTAATGCACTATTTAAAATATACATAGTGTACCCCCTAAATGACCTATAATTATTTCCTGTGGTAGGGTACATTATTACCCTGTAATATAATAGGTGGTCCAATTTAAAAATTATAGGTCAATATTAAGGTCCGATACCGTGCCGTTAGTTAACATAGAAAAATGTCTTTGAATTTTTAAAGCATTTTAGAACGCTTATTTCCTCATTTTAAGCTTCTCAGAACACTTTATTTCGCATAGGCATACATAGTAAACTTTAGGGTCACTCTATGTACCCCCTAATTGACCTATAATTATTTCCTGTGGTAGGGTACACTATAACCCTGTAATATAATACGTGGTCCAATTTAAAAATTATAGGTCAATATTAAGGTCCGATACCGTGCCGTTAGTTAACATAGAAAAGTGTCTTCGTATTTCCTTGTTTTAATGCACTATTTAAAATATACATAGTGAACCCCCTAATTGACCTATAATTATTTCCTGTGGTAGGGTACACTATTACCCTGTAATATAATACTTGGTCCAATTTAAATATTATGGGTCAATATTAAGGTCTGATATTGCGCTTTGCGTTAGTTAACCATTGAAAGATGTCTTTGAATTTTTAAAGCATTTTAGAACGCTTATTTCTTCATTTTAAGCATCTCAGAACACTCTATTTCGCATAGGCATACATAGTAAAATTTAGGGTCACGCTGTGTACCCCCTAAATGACCTATAATTATTTCCTGTGGTAGGGTACACTATTACCCTGTAATATAATACGTGGTCCAATTTAAAAATTATAGGTCAATATTAAGGTCCGATACCGTGCCGTTAGTTAACATAGAAACATGTCTTTGAATTTTTAAAGCATTTTAGAACGCTTATTTCCTCATTTTAAGCTTCTCAGAACACTTTATTTCATATAGGCATACATAGTAAACTTTCGGGTCACGCTGTGTACCCCCTAATTGACCTATAATTATTTCCTGTGGTAGGGTACACTATTACCCTGTAATATAATACCTGGTCCAATTAAAATATTATGGGTCAATATTAAGGTCTGATATTGCGCCTTGCGTTAGTTAACCATTGAGATATGTCTTTGAATTTTTAAAGCATTTTAGAACGCTTATTTCTTCATTTTAAGCTTCTCAGAACACTCTATTTCGCATAGGCATACATAGTAAAATTTAGGGTCACGCTGTGTACCCCCTGAATGACCTATAATTATTTCCTGTGGTAGGGTACACAATTACCCTGGAATATAATGCGTGGTTCAATTTAAAAAATATAGGTCAATATTAAGTTCCGATACCGTGCCGTTAGTTAACATTGAAAAATGTCTTCGTATTTCCTTGTTTTAATGCACTATTTAAAATATACATAGTGTACCCCCTAATTGACCTATAATTATTTCCTGTGGTAGGGTACACTATTACCCTGTAATACAATACCTGGTCCAATTTAAATATTATGGGTCAATATTAAGGTTTGATATTGCGCCTTGCGTTAGTTAACCATTGAAAGATGTCTTTGAATTTTTAAAGCATTTTAGAACGCTTATTTCTTCATTTTAAGCTTCTCAGAACACTTTATTTTGCATAGGCATACATAGTAAACTTTAGGGTCACGCTGTGTACCCCCTAATTGACCTATAATTATTTCCTGTGGTAGGGTACACTATTACCCTGTAATATAATAGGTGGTCCAATTTAAAAATTATAGGTCAATATTAAGGTCCGATACCGTGCCGTTAGTTAACATAGAAAAATGTCTTTGAATTTTTAAAGCATTTTAGAACGCTTATTTCCTCATTTTAAGCTTCTCAGAACACTTTATTTCGCATAGGCATACATAGTAAATTTTAGGGTCACTCTGCGTACCCCCTAATTGACCTATAATTATTTCCTGTGGTAGGGTACACTATAACCCTGTAATATAATACGTGGTCCAATTTAAAAATTATAGGTCAATATTAAGGTCCGATACCGTGCCGTTAGTTAACATAGAAAAGTGTCTTCGTATTTTCTTGTTTTAATGCACTATTTAAAACATACATAGTGTACCCCCTAATTGACCTATAATTATTTCCTGTTGTAGGGTACACTATTACCCTGTAATATAATACCTGGTCCAATTGAAATATTATGGTTCCATATTAAGGTCTGATATCGCGCCTTGCGTTAGTTAACCATTGAAAGATGTCTTTGAATTTTTGAAGCATTTTAGAACGCTTATTTCTTCATTTTAAGCTTCTCAGAACACTCTATTTCGCATAGGCATACATAGTAAAATTTAGGGTCACGCTGTGTACCCCCTAAATGACCTATAATTATTTCCTGTGGTAGGGTACACTATTACCCTGTAATATAATACGTGGTCCAATTTAAAAATTATAGGTCAATATTAAGTTCCGATACCGTGCCGTTAGTTAACATTGAAAAATGTCTTCGTATTTCCTTGTTTTAATGCACTATTTAAAATATACATAGTGTACCCCCTAATTGACCTATAATTATTTCCTGTGGTAGGGTACACTATTACCCTGTAATATAATACCTGGTCCAATTTAAATATTATGGGTCAATATTAATGTCTGATATTGCGCCTTGCGTTAGTTAACCATTGAAAGATGTCTTTGAATTTTTAAAGCATTTTAGAACGCTTATTTCTTCATTTTAAGCATCTCAGAACACTCTATTTCGCATAGACATATATAGTAAACTTTAGGGTCACTCTGTGTACCCCCTAATTGACCTATAATTATTTCCTGTGGTAGGGTACACTATTACCCTGTAATATAATACCTGGTCCAATTTAAATTTTATGGGTCAATATTAAGGTCTGATATTGCGCCTTGCGTTAGTTAACCATTGAAAGATGTCTTTGAATTTTTATAGCATTTTAGAACACTTTTAAGCTTCTCAGAACACTCTATTTCGCATAGGCATACATAGTAAACTTTAGGGTCACGCTGTGTACCACCTAATTGACCTATAATTATTTCCTGTGGTAAGGTACACTATTACCCTTTAATATAATACATGGTACAATTTAAAAATTATAGGTCAATATTAAGGTCCGATACCGTACCGTTAGTTAACATAGAAAAGTGTCTTCGTATTTCCTTGTTTTAATGCACTATTTAAAATATACATAGTGTACCCCCTAAATGACCTATAATTATTTCCTGTGGTAGGGTACATTATTACCCTGTAATATAATAGGTGGTCCAATTTAAAAATTATAGGTCAATATTAAGGTCCGATACCGTGCCGTTAGTTAACATAGAAAAATGTCTTTGAATTTTTAAAGCATTTTAGAACGCTTATTTCCTCATTTTAAGCTTCTCAGAACACTTTATTTCGCATAGGCATACATAGTAAACTTTAGGGTCACTCTATGTACCCCCTAATTGACCTATAATTATTTCCTGTGGTAGGGTACACTATAACCCTGTAATATAATACGTGGTCCAATTTAAAAATTATAGGTCAATATTAAGGTCCGATACCGTGCCGTTAGTTAACATAGAAAAGTGTCTTCGTATTTCCTTGTTTTAATGCACTATTTAAAATATACATAGTGAACCCCCTAATTGACCTATAATTATTTCCTGTGGTAGGGTACACTATTACCCTGTAATATAATACTTGGTCCAATTTAAATATTATGGGTCAATATTAAGGTCTGATATTGCGCTTTGCGTTAGTTAACCATTGAAAGATGTCTTTGAATTTTTAAAGCATTTTAGAACGCTTATTTCTTCATTTTAAGCATCTCAGAACACTCTATTTCGCATAGGCATACATAGTAAAATTTAGGGTCACGCTGTGTACCCCCTAAATGACCTATAATTATTTCCTGTGGTAGGGTACACTATTACCCTGTAATATAATACGTGGTCCAATTTAAAAATTATAGGTCAATATTAAGGTCCGATACCGTGCCGTTAGTTAACATAGAAACATGTCTTTGAATTTTTAAAGCATTTTAGAACGCTTATTTCCTCATTTTAAGCTTCTCAGAACACTTTATTTCATATAGGCATACATAGTAAACTTTAGGGTCACGCTGTGTACCCCCTAATTGACCTATAATTATTTCCTGTGGTAGGGTACACTATTACCCTGTAATATAATACCTGGTCCAATTAAAATATTATGGGTCAATATTAAGGTCTGATATTGCGCCTTGCGTTAGTTAACCATTGAGATATGTCTTTGAATTTTTAAAGCATTTTAGAACGCTTATTTCTTCATTTTAAGCTTCTCAGAACACTCTATTTCGCATAGGCATACATAGTAAAATTTAGGGTCACGCTGTGTACCCCCTGAATGACCTATAATTATTTCCTGTGGTAGGGTACACAATTACCCTGGAATATAATGCGTGGTTCAATTTAAAAATTATAGGTCAATATTAAGTTCCGATACCGTGCCGTTAGTTAACATTGAAAAATGTCTTCGTATTTCCTTGTTTTAATGCACTATTTAAAATATACATAGTGTACCCCCTAATTGACCTATAATTATTTCCTGTGGTAGGGTACACTATTACCCTGTAATACAATACCTGGTCCAATTTAAATATTATGGGTCAATATTAAGGTTTGATATTGCGCCTTGCGTTAGTAAACCATTGAAAGATGTCTTTGAATTTTTAAAGCATTTTAGAACGCTTATTTCTTCATTTTAAGCTTCTCAGAACACTTTATTTTGCATAGGCATACATAGTAAACTTTAGGGTCACGCTGTGTACCCCCTAATTGACCTATAATTATTTCCTGTGGTAGGGTACACTATTACCCTGTAATATAATAGGTGGTCCAATTTAAAAATTATAGGTCAATATTAAGGTCCGATACCGTGCCGTTAGTTAACATAGAAAAATGTCTTTGAATTTTTAAAGCATTTTAGAACGCTTATTTCCTCATTTTAAGCTTCTCAGAACACTTTATTTCGCATAGGCATACATAGTAAATTTTAGGGTCACTCTGCGTACCCCCTAATTGACCTATAATTATTTCCTGTGGTAGGGTACACTATAACCCTGTAATATAATACGTGGTCCAATTTAAAAATTATAGGTCAATATTAAGGTCCGATACCGTGCCGTTAGTTAACATAGAAAAGTGTCTTCGTATTTCCTTGTTTTAATGCACTATTTAAAATATACATAGTGTACCCCCTAATTGACCTATAATTATTTCCTGTGGTAGGGTACACTATTACCCTGTAATATAATACCTGGTCCAATTTAAATATTATGGGTCAATATTAAGGTCTGATATTGCGCCTTGCGTTAGTTAACCATTGAAAGATGTCTTTGAATTTTTAAAGCACTTTAGAACGCTTATTTCTTCATTTTAAGCATCTCAGAACACTCTATTTCGCATAGGCATACATAGTAAAATTTAGGGTCACGCTGTGTACCCCCTAAATGACCTATAATTATTTCCTGTGGTAGGGTACACTATTACCCTGTAATATAATACGTGGTCCAATTTAAAAATTATAGGTCAATATTAAGTTCCGATACCGTGCCGTTAGTTAACATTGAAAAATGTCTTCGTATTTCCTTGTTTTAATGCACTATTTAAAATATACATAGTGTACCCCCTAATTGACCTATAATTATTTCCTGTGGTAGGGTACACTATTACCCTGTAATATAATACCTGGTCCAATTTAAATATTATGGGTCAATATTAATGTCTGATATTGCGCCTTGCGTTAGTTAACCATTGAAAGATGTCTTTGAATTTTTAAAGCATTTTAGAACGCTTATTTCTTCATTTTAAGCATCTCAGAACACTCTATTTCGCATAGACATATATAGTAAACTTTAGGGTCACTCTGTGTACCCCCTAATTGACCTATAATTATTTCCTGTGGTAGGGTACACTATTACCCTGTAATATAATACCTGGTCCAATTTAAATTTTATGGGTCAATATTAAGGTCTGATATTGCGCCTTGCGTTAGTTAACCATTGAAAGATGTCTTTGAATTTTTATAGCATTTTAGAACACTTTTAAGCTTCTCAGAACACTCTATTTCGCATAGGCATACATAGTAAACTTTAGGGTCACGCTGTGTACCACCTAATTGACCTATAATTATTTCCTGTGGTAAGGTACACTATTACCCTTTAATATAATACATGGTACAATTTAAAAATTATAGGTCAATATTAAGGTCCGATACCGTACCGTTAGTTAACATAGAAAAGTGTCTTCGTATTTCCTTGTTTTAATGCACTATTTAAAATATACATAGTGTACCCCCTAAATGACCTATAATTATTTCCTGTGGTAGGGTACATTATTACCCTGTAATATAATAGGTGGTCCAATTTAAAAATTATAGGTCAATATTAAGGTCCGATACCGTGCCGTTAGTTAACATAGAAAAATGTCTTTGAATTTTTAAAGCATTTTAGAACGCTTATTTCCTCATTTTAAGCTTCTCAGAACACTTTATTTCGCATAGGCATACATAGTAAACTTTAGGGTCACTCTATGTACCCCCTAATTGACCTATAATTATTTCCTGTGGTAGGGTACACTATAACCCTGTAATATAATACGTGGTCCAATTTAAAAATTATAGGTCAATATTAAGGTCCGATACCGTGCCGTTAGTTAACATAGAAAAGTGTCTTCGTATTTCCTTGTTTTAATGCACTATTTAAAATATACATAGTGAACCCCCTAATTGACCTATAATTATTTCCTGTGGTAGGGTACACTATTACCCTGTAATATAATACTTGGTCCAATTTAAATATTATGGGTCAATATTAAGGTCTGATATTGCGCTTTGCGTTAGTTAACCATTGAAAGATGTCTTTGAATTTTTAAAGCATTTTAGAACGCTTATTTCTTCATTTTAAGCATCTCAGAACACTCTATTTCGCATAGGCATACATAGTAAAATTTAGGGTCACGCTGTGTACCCCCTAAATGACCTATAATTATTTCCTGTGGTAGGGTACACTATTACCCTGTAATATAATACGTGGTCCAATTTAAAAATTATAGGTCAATATTAAGGTCCGATACCGTGCCGTTAGTTAACATAGAAACATGTCTTTGAATTTTTAAAGCATTTTAGAACGCTTATTTCCTCATTTTAAGCTTCTCAGAACACTTTATTTCATATAGGCATACATAGTAAACTTTAGGGTCACGCTGTGTACCCCCTAATTGACCTATAATTATTTCCTGTGGTAGGGTACACTATTACCCTGTAATATAATACCTGGTCCAATTAAAATATTATGGGTCAATATTAAGGTCTGATATTGCGCCTTGCGTTAGTTAACCATTGAGATATGTCTTTGAATTTTTAAAGCATTTTAGAACGCTTATTTCTTCATTTTAAGCTTCTCAGAACACTCTATTTCGCATAGGCATACATAGTAAAATTTAGGGTCACGCTGTGTACCCCCTGAATGACCTATAATTATTTCCTGTGGTAGGGTACACAATTACCCTGGAATATAATGCGTGGTTCAATTTAAAAATTATAGGTCAATATTAAGTTCCGATACCGTGCCGTTAGTTAACATTGAAAAATGTCTTCGTATTTCCTTGTTTTAATGCACTATTTAAAATATACATAGTGTACCCCCTAATTGACCTATAATTATTTCCTGTGGTAGGGTACACTATTACCCTGTAATACAATACCTGGTCCAATTTAAATATTATGGGTCAATATTAAGGTTTGATATTGCGCCTTGCGTTAGTAAACCATTGAAAGATGTCTTTGAATTTTTAAAGCATTTTAGAACGCTTATTTCTTCATTTTAAGCTTCTCAGAACACTTTATTTTGCATAGGCATACATAGTAAACTTTAGGGTCACGCTGTGTACCCCCTAATTGACCTATAATTATTTCCTGTGGTAGGGTACACTATTACCCTGTAATATAATAGGTGGTCCAATTTAAAAATTATAGGTCAATATTAAGGTCCGATACCGTGCCGTTAGTTAACATAGAAAAATGTCTTTGAATTTTTAAAGCATTTTAGAACGCTTATTTCCTCATTTTAAGCTTCTCAGAACACTTTATTTCGCATAGGCATACATAGTAAATTTTAGGGTCACTCTGCGTACCCCCTAATTGACCTATAATTATTTCCTGTGGTAGGGTACACTATAACCCTGTAATATAATACGTGGTCCAATTTAAAAATTATAGGTCAATATTAAGGTCCGATACCGTGCCGTTAGTTAACATAGAAAAGTGTCTTCGTATTTCCTTGTTTTAATGCACTATTTAAAATATACATAGTGTACCCCCTAATTGACCTATAATTATTTCCTGTGGTAGGGTACACTATTACCCTGTAATATAATACCTGGTCCAATTTAAATATTATGGGTCAATATTAAGGTCTGATATTGCGCCTTGCGTTAGTTAACCATTGAAAGATGTCTTTGAATTTTTAAAGCACTTTAGAACGCTTATTTCTTCATTTTAAGCATCTCAGAACACTCTATTTCGCATAGGCATACATAGTAAAATTTAGGGTCACGCTGTGTACCCCCTAAATGACCTATAATTATTTCCTGCGGTAGGGTACACTATTACCCTGTAATATAATACGTGGTCCTATTTAAAAATTATAGGTCAATATTAAGGTCCTATACCGTGTCGTTAGTTAACATAGAAAAATGTCTTTGAATTTTTAAAGCATTTTAGAACGCTTATTTCCTCATTTTAAGCTTCTCAGAACAATTTATTTCGCATAGGCATAGATAGTAAACTTTAGGGTCACTCTGTGTACCCCCTAATTGACCTATAATTATTTCCTGTGGTAGGGTACACTATAACCCTGTAATATAATACGTGGTCCAATTTAAAAATTATAGGTCAATATTAAGGTTCGATACCGTGCCGTTAGTTAACATAGAAAAGTGTCTTCGTATTTCCTTGTTTTAATGCACTATTTAAAATATACATAGTGTACCCCCTAATTGACCTATAATTATTTCCTGTGGAAGGGTACACTATTACCCTGTAATATAATACCTGGTCCAATTTAAATATTATGGGTCAATATTAAGGTCTGATATTGCGCCTTGCGTTAGTTAACCATTGAAAGATGTCTTTGAATTTTTAAAGCATTTTAGAACGCTTATTTCTTCATTTTAAGCTTCTCAGAACACTTTATTTTGCATAGGCATACATAGTAAACTTTAGGGTCACGCTGTGTACCCCCTAATTGACCTATAATTATTTCCTGTGGTAGGGTACACTATTACCCTGTAATATAATAGGTGGTCCAATTTAAAAATTATAGGTCAATATTAAGGTCCGATACCGTGCCGTTAGTTAACATAGAAAAATGTCTTTGAATTTTTAAAGCATTTTAGAACGCCTATTTCCTCATTTTAAGCTTCTCAGAACACTTTATTTCGCATAGGCAAACATAGTAAATTTTAGGGTCACTCTGCGTACCCCCTAATTGACCTATAATTATTTCCTGTGGTAGGGTACACTATAACCCTGTAATATAATACGTGGTCCAATTTAAAAATTATAGGTCAATATTAAGGTCCGATACCGTGCCGTTAGTTAACATAGAAAAGTGTCTTCGTATTTCCTTGTTTTAATGCACTATTTAAAATATACATAGTGTACCCCCTAATTGACCTATAATTATTTCCTGTGGTAGGGTACACTATTACCCTGTAATATAATACCTGGTCCAATTTAAATATTATGGGTCAATATTAAGGTCTGATATTGCGCATTGCGTTAGTTAACCATTGAAAGATGTCTTTGAATTTTTAAAGCACTATAGAACGCTTATTTCTTCATTTTAAGCATCTCAGAACACTCTATTTCGCATAGGCATACATAGTAAAATTTAGGGTCACGCTGTGTACCCCCTAAATGACCTATAATTATTTCCTGCGGTAGGGTACACTATAACCCTGTAATATAATACGTGGTCCAATTTAAAAATTATAGGTCAATATTAAGGTTCGATACCGTGCCGTTAGTTAACATAGAAAAGTGTCTTCGTATTTCCTTGTTTTAATGCACTATTTAAAATATACATAGTGTACCCCCTAATTGACCTATAATTATTTCCTGTGGAAGGGTACACTATTACCCTGTAATATAATACCTGGTCCAATTTAAATATTATGGGTCAATATTAAGGTCTGATATTGCGCCTTGCGTTAGTTAACCATTGAAAGATGTCTTTGAATTTTTAAAGCACTTTAGAACGCTTATTTCTTCATTTTAAGCATCTCAGAACACTCTATTTCGCATAGGCATACATAGTAAAATTTAGGGTCACGCTGTGTACCCCCTAAATGACCTATAATTATTTCCTGCGGTAGGGTACACTATAACCCTGGAATATAATGCGTGGTTCAATTTAAAAATTATAGGTCAATATTAAGTTCCGATACCGTGCCGTTAGTTAACATTGAAAAATGTCTTCGTATTTCCTTGTTTTAGTAATATAATACCTGGGCCAATTTAAATATTATGGGTCAATATTAAGGTCTGATATTGCGCCTTGCGTTAGTTAACCATTGAAAGATGTCTTTGAATTTTTAAAGCATTTTAGAACGCTTATTTCTTCATTTTAAGCTTCTCAGAACACTTTATTTCGCATAGGCATACATAGTAAACTTTAGGGTCACGCTGTGTACCCCCTAAGTGACCTATAATTATTTCCCGTGGTAGGGAACAATATTACCCTGTAATATATTACGTGGTCCAATTTAAAAATTATAGGTCAATATTAAGGTCCGATACCGTACCGTTAGTTAACATAGAAAAATGTCTTTGAATTTTAAAAGCTTTTTAGAACGCTTAATTCCTCATTTTAAGCTTCTCAGAACACTTTATTTTGCATAGGAATACATAGTAAACTTTAGGGTCACGCTGTGTACCCCCTATTTGACATATAATTATTTCCTGCGGTAGGGTACACTATTACCCTGTAATATAATACCTGGTCCAATTTAAATATTATGGGTCAATATTAAGGTCTGATATCGCGCCTTGCGTTGGTTAACCATTGAAAGATGTCTTTGAATTTTTAAAGCATTTTAGAACGCTTATTTCTTCATTTTAAGCTTCTCAAAACATTTTATTTCGCATAGGCATACATAGTAAAATTTAGGGTGACGCTGTGTACCCCCTAAATGACCTATAATTATTTCCTGTGGTAGGGTACACTATTACCCTGTAATATAATACGTGGTCCAATTTAAAAGTTATAGGTCAATATTAAGGTCCGATACCGTGGCCGTAGTTAACATAGAAAAATGTCTTCGAATTTCATTGTTTTAATGCACTATTTAAAATATACATAGTGTACCCCCCAATTGACCTATAATTATTTCCTGTGGTAGGGTACACTATTACTCTGTAATATAATACCTGGTCCAATTTAAATATTATGGTTCCATATTAAGGTCTGATATCGCGCCTTGCGTTAGTTAACCATTGAAAGATGTCTTTAATTTTTAAAGCATTTTAGAACGCTTATTTCTTCATTTTAATCTTCTCAGAACACTCTATTTCGCATAGGCATACATAGTAAACTTTAGGGTCACGCTGTGTACCCCCTAATTGACCTATAATTATTTCCTGTGGTAGGGTACATTATTACCCTGTAATATAATAGGTGGTCCAATTTAAAAATTATAGGTCAATATTAAGGTCCGATACCGTGCCGTTAGTTAACATAGAAAAATGTCTTTGAATTTTTAAAGCATTTTAGAACGCTTATTTCCTCATTTTAAGCTTCTCAGAACACTTTATTTCGCATAGGCATACATAGTAAATTTTAGGGTCACTCTGCGTACCCCCTAATTGACCTATAATTATTTCCTGTGGTAGGGTACACTATAACCCTGTAATATAATACGTGGTCCAATTTAAAAATTATAGGTCAATATTAAGGTCCGATACCGTGCCGTTAGTTAACATAGAAAAGTGTCTTCGTATTTCCTTGTTTTAATGCACTATTTAAAATATACATAGTGTACCCCCTAATTGACCTATAATTATTTCCTGTGGTAGGGTACACTATTACCCTGTAATATAATACCTGGTCCAAGTTAAATATTATGGGTCAATATTAAGGTCTGATATTGCGCCTTGCGTTAGTTAACCATTGAAAGATGTCTTTGAATTTTTAAAGCACTTTAGAACGCTTATTTCTTCATTTTAAGCATCTCAGAACACTCTATTTCGCATAGGCATACATAGTAAAATTTAGGGTCACGCTGTGTACCCCCTAAATGACCTATAATTATTTCCTGCGGTAGGGTACACTATTACCCTGTAATATAATACGTGGTCCTATTTAAAAATTATAGGTCAATATTAAGGTCCTATACCGTGCCGTTAGTTAACATAGAAAAATGTCTTTGAATTTTTAAAGCATTTTAGAACGCTTATTTCCTCATTTTAAGCTTCTCAGAACACTTTATTTCGCATAGGCATAGATAGTAAACTTTAGGGTCACTCTGTGTACCCCCTAATTGACCTATAATTATTTCCTGTGGTAGGGTACACTATAACCCTGTAATATAATACGTGGTCCAATTTAAAAATTATAGGTCAATATTAAGGTTCGATACCGTGCCGTTAGTTAACATAGAAAAGTGTCTTCGTATTTCCTTGTTTTAATGCACTATTTAAAATATACATAGTGTACCCCCTAATTGACCTATAATTATTTCCTGTGGAAGGGTACACTATTACCCTGTAATATAATACCTGGTCCAATTTAAATATTATGGGTCAATATTAAGGTCTGATATTGCGCCTTGCGTTAGTTAACCATTGAAAGATGTCTTTGAATTTTTAAAGCATTTTAGAACGCTTATTTCTTCATTTTAAGCTTCTCAGAACACTTTATTTTGCATAGGCATACATAGTAAACTTTAGGGTCACGCTGTGTACCCCCTAATTGACCTATAATTATTTCCTGTGGTAGGGTACACTATTACCCTGTAATATAATAGGTGGTCCAATTTAAAAATTATAGGTCAATATTAAGGTCCGATACCGTGCCGTTAGTTAACATAGAAAAATGTCTTTGAATTTTTAAAGCATTTTAGAACGCTTATTTCCTCATTTTAAGCTTCTCAGAACACTTTATTTCGCATAGGCATACATAGTAAATTTTAGGGTCACTCTGCGTACCCCCTAATTGACCTATAATTATTTCCTGTGGTAGGGTACACTATAACCCTGTAATATAATACGTGGTCCAATTTAAAAATTATAGGTCAATATTAAGGTCCGATACCGTGCCGTTAGTTAACATAGAAAAGTGTCTTCGTATTTCCTTGTTTTAATGCACTATTTAAAATATACATAGTGTACCCCCTAATTGACCTATAATTATTTCCTGTGGTAGGGTACACTATTACCCTGTAATATAATACCTGGTCCAATTTAAATATTATGGGTCAATATTAAGGTCTGATATTGCGCCTTGCGTTAGTTAACCATTGAAAGATGTCTTTGAATTTTTAAAGCACTTTAGAACGCTTATTTCTTCATTTTAAGCATCTCAGAACACTCTATTTCGCATAGGCATACATAGTAAAATTTAGGGTCACGCTGTGTACCCCCTAAATGACCTATAATTATTTCCTGCGGTAGGGTACACTATTACCCTGTAATATAATACGTGGTCCTATTTAAAAATTATAGGTCAATATTAAGGTCCTATACCGTGCCGTTAGTTAACATAGAAAAATGTCTTTGAATTTTTAAAGCATTTTAGAACGCTTATTTCCTCATTTTAAGCTTCTCAGAACACTTTATTTCGCATAGGCATACATAGTAAACTTTAGGGTCACTCTGTGTACCCCCTAATTGACCTATAATTATTTCCTGTGGTAGGGTACACTATAACCCTGTAATATAATACGTGGTCCAATTTAAAAATTATAGGTCAATATTAAGGTTCGATACCGTGCCGTTAGTTAACATAGAAAAGTGTCTTCGTATTTCCTTGTTTTAATGCACTATTTAAAATATACATAGTGTACCCCCTAATTGACCTATAATTATTTCCTGTGGAAGGGTACACTATTACCCTGTAATATAATACCTGGTCCAATTTAAATATTATGGGTCAATATTAAGGTCTGATATTGCGCCTTGCGTTAGTTAACCATTGAAAGATGTCTTTGAATTTTTAAAGCATTTTAGAACGCTTATTTCTTCATTTTAAGCTTCTCAGAACACTCTATTTCGCATAGGCATACATAGTAAAATTTAGGGTCACGCTGTGTACCCCCTAAATGACCTATAATTATTTCCTGTGGTAGGGTACACAATTACCCTGGAATATAATGCGTGGTTCAATTTAAAAATTATAGGTCAATATTAAGTTCCGATACCGTGCCGTTAGTTAACATTGAAAAATGTCTTCGTATTTCCTTGTTTTAGTAATATAATACCTGGGCCAATTTAAATATTATGGGTCAATATTAAGGTCTGATATTGCGCCTTGCGTTAGTTAACCATTGAAAGATGTCTTTGAATTTTTAAAGCATTTTAGAACGCTTATTTCTTCATTTTAAGCTTCTCAGAACACTTTATTTCGCATAGGCATACATAGTAAACTTTAGGGTCACGCTGTGTACCCCCCAAGTGACCTATAATTATTTCCCGTGGTAGGGAACAATATTACCCTGTAATATATTACGTGGTCCAATTTAAAAATTATAGGTCAATATTAAGGTCCGATACCGTACCGTTAGTTAACATAGAAAAATGTCTTTGAATTTTAAAAGCTTTTTAGAACGCTTAATTCCTCATTTTAAGCTTCTCAGAACACTTTATTTTGCATAGGAATACATAGTAAACTTTAGGGTCACGCTGTGTACCCCCTATTTGACATATAATTATTTCCTGCGGTAGGGTACACTATTACCCTGTAATATAATACCTGGTCCAATTTAAATATTATGGGTCAATATTAAGGTCTGATATCGCGCCTTGCGTTGGTTAACCATTGAAAGATGTCTTTGAATTTTTAAAGCATTTTAGAACGCTTATTTCTTCATTTTAAGCTTCTCAAAACATTTTATTTCGCATAGGCATACATAGTAAAATTTAGGGTGACGCTGTGTACCCCCCCAAATGACCTATAATTATTTCCTGTGGTAGGGTACACTATTACCCTGTAATATAATACGTGGTCCAATTTAAAAGTTATAGGTCAATATTAAGGTCCGATACCGTACCGTTAGTTAACATAGAAAAATGTCTTTGAATTTTAAAAGCTTTTTAGAACGCTTAATTCCTCATTTTAAGCTTCTCAGAACACTTTATTTTGCATAGGAATACATAGTAAACTTTAGGGTCACGCTGTGTACCCCCTATTTGACCTATAATTATTTCCTGCGGTAGGGTACACTATTACCCTGTAATATAATACCTGGTCCAATTTAAATATTATGGGTCAATATTAAGGTCTGATATCGCACCTTGCGTTGATTAACCATTGAAAGATGTCTTTGAATTTTTAAAGCATTTTAGAACGCTTATTTCTTCATTTTAAGCTTCTCAAAACATTTTATTTCGCATAGGCATACATAGTAAAATTTAGGGTGACGCTGTGTACCCCCTAAATGACCTATAATTATTTCCTGTGGTAGGGTACACTATTACCCTGTAATATAATACGTGGTCCAATTTAAAAATTATAGGTCAATATTAAGGTCCGATACCGTGGCGATAGTTAACATAGAAAAATGTCTTCGAATTTCATTGTTTTAATGCACTATTTAAAATATACATAGTGTACCCCCCAATTGACCTATAATTATTTCCTGTGGTAGGGTACACTATTACTATGTAATATAATACCTGGTCCAATTTAAATATTATGGTTCCATATTAAGGTCTGATATCGCGCCTTGCGTTAGTTAACCATTGAAAGATGTCTTTAATTTTTAAAGCATTTTAGAACGCTTATTTCTTCATTTTAATCTTCTCAGAACACTCTATTTCGCATAGGCATACATAGTAAACTTTAGGGTCACTCTGTGTACCCCCTAATTGACCTATAATTATTTCCTGTGGTAGGGTACACTATTACCCTGTAATATAATACGTGGTCCAATTTAAAACTTATAGGTCAATATTAAGGTCCGATACCGTGTCGTTAGTTAACATAGAAAAGTGTTTTCGTATTTCCTTGTTTTAATGCACTATTTAAAATATACATAGTGTACCCCCTAATTGACCTATAATTATTTCCTGTGGTAGGGTACACTATTACCCTGTAATATAATACCTGGTTCAATTTAAATATTATGGGTCCATATTAACGTCTGATATCGCGCTCTGCGTTATTTAACCATTGAAAGAAGTCTTTGAATTTTTAAAGCATTTTAGAACGCTTATTTCTTCATTTTAAGCTTCTCAGAACACTCTATTTCGCATAGGCATACATAGTAAACTTTAGGGTCACGCAGTGTAAAGCACTGACGTGTAATAGTAGGGCAGTGAAGAGTTCTATACTTTGTTCCACCGCAACGGGGTAAAAAAGCCACGCACGTGTCGCAGTAGGGCCGTGGAGTGTCCGCCATCTTTCGCCACTGATTAGAGCGGAAGCCGAACTGTGGAGTAAAGGCACTGGCGTGTCGTAGTCGGGCAGTGTAGAGTACGCCATTTTGGGCCACTGCAACGCGGAACTTTAGCAGCGCACGTGCCGCTGAAGGGCCATGGAGTGTCCGACATCTTTCTCCATTAGTTAGAGTGGAAGCCGAACTGAGGAGAAAAGGCACAGGCGTGCAGTAGTAGGGCAGTGTAGTATCTTGTCATTTTGGCCACCACTACGCAGCACTACAGCCGCGGACGTGCCGCAGTAGGGCTATAGACTGTCCGCCATCTTTAACCACTGATTTAAGCGGAAGCCCTACTGAGGATTAAAGGAACAGGCGTGTCGTAGTAGGGCAGTGTAGAGTCCGATATTTTGGGGCAACGCAACGCGACACTACAGCCGCGCGCTTGCCGCAGTAGGGCCATGGAGGGTCCGCCATATTTGGCCTCTGATTTAAGCGGAAGCGCAACTGAGAACTTAAGTCTTTGGTAGAGTCTAGTAGGGCAGTGTAGTGTCCGCAATTTCGGGCCACCGCAACGCGGCACAACAGCCTATTACGTGCCGCAGTAGGGCCGTGGAGTGTCCTACATTTTTGGCCACTGATTAGAGCGGAAGCCGAACTGAGGAGTAAAGGCACTGGCGTGTCGTAGTCGGACAGTGTTGCGTCCGACATGTTGGGCCACTGCAACGCGGCACTACAGCCGTGCACGTGCCGCCGAAGGGCCATGGAGTGTCCGACAACTTTTTCCACTATTTAGAGCGGAAGCAGAACTGAGAAGAAAAGGCACTGGCGTGTAGTAGTAGGGCAGTGTAGAGTCCGATATTTTGGGCCATCGCAACACGGCACTACTGCCGTGCACGTGCCGCATTAGGGCCGGGGAGTGTTCATCATCTTTGGACACGGATTAGAGCGGAAGCCCAACTGAGGAGTAAAGCCACAGGCGTGTCGTAGTCGGGCAGTGTTGCGTCCGACATGTTGGGCAGCAGCAACACGGCACTTCAGCAGCGCACGTGCCGCTGAAGGGCCATGGAGTGTCCGACATCTTTTTCCACTATTTAGAGCGGAAGCCGAACTGAGGAGAAAAGGCACTGGCGTGTAGTAGTAGGGCAGTGCAGTGTTCGCCCTTTTGGGCCATCGCAACACGGCAGTACAGACGTGCATGCGCCGAAGTAGGGCTATGGACTGTCCGCCATTTTTGGCCACTATTTAGAGTGGAAGCCGAACTGAAGAGTAAAGGCACAGGCGTGTAGTAGTAGGACAGTGTATAGTCCGATATTTTGGGCCACCGCAACGCGGCACTACAGCCGTGCACGTGCCGAAATAGGGCCGGGGAGTGTTCGCCATCTTTGGCCACGGATTAGAGCGGAAGCTCAACTGTGGAGAAAAAGCACAGGCGTTTCGTTGTAGGGCAGTGTAGAGTCCATTATTTTGGGGCACCGCAACGCGACACTACAGTCGCGGACGAGCTGCTGTAGGGCTATGGAGTGTCCGCCATCTTTGGCCACTGATTAGAGCGGAAGCTCATCTGAGGAGTAAAGCCACAGGCGTGTCGTTGTAGGGCAGTGTAGAGTCCGCCATTTAGGGGCACCGCAACGTGGCACTACAGCCGCAGACGTGCCGCAGTAGGGCTATAGACTGTCCGCCATCTTTAGCCACTGATTTAAGCGGAAGCCCTACTGAGGAGTAAAGGCACTGACGTGTAGTAGTAGGGCAGTGAAGAGTCCTATATTTTGTTCCACCGGAACGGGGCAATAAAGCCACGCACGTGTCGCAGTAGGGCCGTGGAGTGTTCGCCATCTTTGGCCACTGATTAGAGCGTAAGCCGAACTGTGGAGTAAAAGCACTGGCGTGTCGTAGTCGGGCAGAGTGGAGTACGCCATTTTGGGCCTCTACAACGCGGCACTTTAGCAGCGCACGTGCCGCTGAAGGGCCATGGAGTGTCCGACATCTTTTTCCATTAGTTAGAGTGGAAGCAGAACTGAGGAGAAAAGGCACTGGCGTGTAGTAGTAGGGCAGTGTAGTATCCAGTCATTTTGGCCACCACTACGCAGCACTACAGCCGCGGACGTGCCGCAGTAGGGCTATAGACTGTCCGCCATCTTTAGCCACTGATTTAAGCGGAAGCCCTACTGAGGAGTAAAGGAACAGGCGTGTCGTAGTAGGGCAGTGTAGAATCCGATATTTTGGGCCATCGCAACACGGCACTATTGCCGTGCACGTGCCGCATTAGGGCCGGGGAGTGTTCATCATCTTTGGACACGGATTAGAGCGGAAGCCCAACTGAGGAGTAAAGCCACAGGCGTGTCGTAGTCGGGCAGTGTTGCGTCCGACATGTTGGGCCGCAGCAACGCGGCACTACAGCTTACACGTGCCGCTGAAGGGCCATGGAATGTCCGCCATCTTTTTCCATTAGTTAGATTGGAAGCCGAACTGAGGAGAAAAGGCACTGGCGTGTAGTAGTAGGGCAGTGTAGTATCCTGCCATTTTGGCCACCACTGCTCAGCACTACAGCCGCGGACGTGCCGCAGTAGGGCTATAGACTGTCCGCCATCTTTAGCCACTGATTTAAGCGGATGCCCAACTGAGGAGTAAAGGAACAGGCGTGTCGCAGTAGGGCAGTGTAGAGCCCGCTATTTTGGGGCACCGCAACACGGCACTACAGCCGCGGACGTGCGCCAGTAGGACTATGGAGTGTCCACCATCTTTGGCCACTGATTAGAGCGGAAGCTCATCTGAGGAGTAAAGCCACTGGCGTGTCGTAGTCGGGCAGTGTTGCGTCCGACATGTTGGGCCGCAGCAACGCGGCACTACAGCCATGCAAGTGCCGCATTAGGGCCGTGGAGTGTCCGCCATCTTTGGCCACTGATTAGAGCGGAAGCCGAACTGTGGAGTAAAGGCACTGGCGTGTCGTAGTCGGGCAGTGTAGAGTACGCCATTTTGGACCACTGCAACGTGACACTTTAGCAGCGCACGTGCCGCTGAAGGGCCATGGAGTGCCCGACATCTTTTTCCATTAGTTAGAGTGGAAGCAGAACTGAGGAGAAAATGCACTGGCGTGTAGTAGTAGGGCAGTGTAGTATCCTGTCATTTTGGCCACAGCTACGCAGCACTACAGCCGCGGACGTGCCGCAGTAGGGCTATAGACTGTCCGCCATCATTAGCCACTGATTTAAGCGGAAGTCCTACTGAGGAGTAAAGGAAATGGCGTGTCGTAGTAGGGCAGTGTAGAGTCCGATATTTTGGGGCAACGCAACGCGACACTACAGCCGCGCGCTTGCCGCAGTAGGGCCATGGAGGGTCCGCCATATTTGGCCTCTGATTTAAGCGGAAGCGCAACTGAGAACTTAAGATTTGGTAGAGTCTAGTAGGGCAGTGTAGTGTCCGACATGTTGGGCCACTGCAACGCGGCACTTCAGCCGTGCAAGTGCCGCATTAGGGCCGGGGTGTGTTCGCCATATTTGGTCCCGGATAAGAGCGGAAGCCCTGATGAGGAGTAAAGGCACTGGTGTGTCGTAGTAGGGCAGTGTAGAGTCCTCCATTTTGGGGCAACGCAACGCGACACTACAGCCTCGGACGTGCCGCTGTAGGGCTATAGACTGTTCGCCATCTTTGGCCATTAATTAGAGCGGAAGCCGAACTGAGGAGTAAAGGCACTGACGTGTAGTAGTAGGGCAGTGAAGAGTCCTATATTTTGTTCCACCGGAACGGGGCAATAAAGCCACGCACGTGTCGCAGTAGGGCCGTGGAGTGTTCGCCATCTTTTGCCACTGATTAGAGCGTAAGCCGAACTGTGGAGTAAAGGCACTGGCGAGTCGTAGTCGGGCAGAGTGGAGTACGCCATTTTGGGCCACTACAACGCGGCACTTTAGCAGCGCACTTGCCGCTGAAGGGCCATGGAGTGTCCGACATCTTTTTCCATTAGTTATAGTGGAAGCAGAACTGAGGAGAAAAGGCACTGGCGTGTAGTAGTAGGGCAGTGTAGTATCCAGTCATTTTGGCCACCACTACGCAGCACTACAGACGCGGACGTGCCGCAGTAGGGCTATAGACTGTCCGCCAACTTTAGCCACCGATTTAAGCGGAAGCCCTACTGAGGAGTAAAGGAACAGGCGTGTCGTAGTTGGGCAGTGTAGAGTCCGATATTTTGGGCCATCGCAACACGGCACTACTGCCGTGCACGTGCCGCATTAGGGACGGGGAGTGTTCATCATCTTTGGACACGGATTAGAGCGGAAGCCCACTTGAGGAGTAAAGCCACAGGCGTGTCGTAGTCGGGCAGTGTTGCGTCCGACATGTTGGGCCGCAGCAACGTGGCACTACAGCTTACACGTGCCGCTGAAGGGCCATGGAATTTCCGCCATCTTTTTCCATTAGTTAGATTGGAAGCCGAACTGAGGAGAAAAGACACTGGCGTGTAGTAGTAGGGCAGTGTAGTATCCTGCCATTTTGGCCACCACTGCTCAGCACTACAGCCGCGGACGTGCCGCAGTAGGGCTATAGACTGTCCGCCATCTTTAGCCACTGATTTAAGCGGATGCCCAACTGAGGAGTAAAGCCACTGGCGTGTCGTAGTCGGGCAGTGTTGCGTCCGACATGTTGGGCCGCAGAAACGCGGCACTACAGCCGTGCAAGTGCCGCATTAGGGCCGGGGAGTGTTCGCCATCTTTGGTCCCGGATAAGAGCGGAAGCCCTGCTGAGGAGTAAGGGCACTGGCGTGTCGTAGTAGGGCAGTGTAGAGTCCGCCATTTTGGGGCAACGCAACGGGGCAATAAAGCCACGCACGTGTCGCAGTAGGGCCGTGGAGTGTCCGCCATCTTTGGCCACTGATTAGAGCGGAAGCCGAACTGTGGAGTAAAGGCACTGGCGTGTCGTAGTCGGGCAGTGTAGAGTACGCCATTTTGGACCACTGCAACGCGACACTTTAGCAGCGCACGTGCCGCTGAAGGGCCATGGAGTGCCCGACATCTTTTTCCATTAGTTAGAGTGGAAGCAGAACTGAGGAGAAAATGCACTGGCGTGTAGTAGTAGGGCAGTGTAGTATCCTGTCATTTTGGCCACAGCTACGCAGCACTACAGCCGCGGACGTGCCGCAGTAGGGCTATAGACTGTCCGCCATCTTTAGCCACTGATTTAAGCGGAAGCCCTACTGAGGAGTAAAGGAAATGGCGTGTCGTAGTAGGGCAGTGTAGAGTCCGATATTTTGGGCCACCGCAACGCGGCACAACAGCCTATTACGTGCCGCAGTAGGGCCGTGGAGTGTCCGCCATTTTTGGCCACTGATTAGAGCGGAAGCCGAACTGAGGAGTAAAGGCACTGGCGTGTAGTAGTAGGGCAGTGTAGAGTCCGATATTTTGGGTTATCGCAACACGGCACTACTGCCGTGCACGTGCCGCATTATGGCCGGGGAGTGTTCGCCATCTTTGGACACGGATTAGAGCGGAAGCCCAACTGAGGAGTAAAGCCACAGGCGTGTCGTAGTCGGGCAGTGTTGCGTCCGACATGTTAGGCCGCGCTACGTGGCGCTACAGCTTACACGTGCCGCTGAAGGGCCATGGAGTGTCCGCCATTTTTTCCATTAATTAGATTGGAAGCCGAACTGAGGAGAAAAGGCACTGGCGTGTAGTAGTAGGGCAGTGTAGTATCCTGCCATTTTGGCCACCACTGCTCAGCACTACAGCTGCGGACGTGCCGCAGTAGGGC